>NW_027494839.1:0-227500 GCF_021521415.1 Bidens hawaiensis
TTACCGGGTAAGGTTCACTAGTTTATGCAGATCCGAGCAAGGTTCACTTTATCAAGCAGGTTTGTTCTTCATAGCCAAGTAAAGTTCACTTCCGAGTAAGCTTTAGGCTAACCAAGCTCATGAAGCCAAGTAATTGGAAGACCGGGAAAGGTATTCATTAATAAGTATGGTCCAAGTAGGCTTGATGATTTAATGATATATCTCAAGTATCATCAGGCAAGGTTCAACTTAAGCAAGGAACAGTGCTACCGAACAAACTTTGCTAATAAGCTTTTCTCTATCAAAGGGTTGAAGGGACCATTGAAGAACAAGGTTGCTCGTAAGGGTTTGTCGGGCAAAGTCTGACAAAGCCACGAAGATTGAAGTCTACCTGGTGAGTATTTTACTTGGTAAAATACTCTTCAAGTAAAGTCTACCCGGAAACTGATCCCGAGCACACTTCTATGTTACCAAGTCCTGAAGGAAGGCAGAGTACACAACGTACTCGGAAAATGAAGATTAATGCAAAGCTTACCCGGAAGACTTGTTTTACACTTAGAATATTTCTGAATATGTAATTTGAATATGTATTATCGGATAGGGTTTCTAGACGGAATGACAGCTGTAAAGGAGGTGTCATGCCTATAAATAGAATAATTTAGGGCACACCTCCTGCGGTACACACAACAAGGCAGACAGACACATTAATTAAGAAAGAATATTGTGTGTGACGGTTGTCTTAATATAGTACGGATAAAACCTTCCTTCAAGAAACCCTAAATCGATTATCCACTTCGTATGATTTATATTATATAAATGGAAATATTTTGAGTGAATCTTGTTTGTGCTGGTTACCTTTGAATACTGATTAAGCAACCATATGTTTGTTATTGATTCCGCCTTTAACAAACGGTAATTTTTCTATATATAGAAACCCGTCATCAACTCCCTTGTCGACACATCTATTTGTGTGAGTTATGACACGATTTGAGTAAGATCCATCTGAAATCGGGGACCTGACAAGTGGTATCAGAGCTTGTTGCTACTATTTTGGAAAGATTCTTGTTGCTGATGTAGATTTGAAGAAAGATGACATAAGCAGACCACTGTTCCATTGATTTGTGACGTTAACAGCTCTATTTTTCATTTTTCTTCCAGATCTACAATCTACCAGTGTTTTCTTTTCCTTATTTCAATTAAAGCTTTAATCTTTATATATAAAGCATGCTCTAATCGTATCAGACACATCAGATCTGAACAACCTGTTTTCAGATCTGATTATTTTTTAAAAAATGTGCTTTTTACAAAGAAACTGATTTTAAGTCTTTGAAAATGTCTGGATATGAGGAACAAGAGGTGTCTACTAACAAGATACCAAGATTGTATGGACAGGAAAACTTTACCAAGTGGAAAGTGCTTTTTGAAGCATCCGTATGCTACAATGATGTTGATATGTGGAACTCCATCAAGAATGGTCCACAAGCTGCAGTTGAAGAAGGTGCAAACACAGCTGGAACTGCTGCTGTAAGAGAAAGAATGAGAAAGGTGGATGACAGGGCCTTAGCTATGATTAAGCTAGGACTGTCTTGGGAGATTCTAACCAAGGTGGCACATCATACAACTGCCAAACAAATGTATGATGCCATACTTGAGATGTATGAAGGGAATACTGAGCTGAAGAATATTAAGAAGCAAAGACTGAAGCAACAATTGGAAAGGTTCAAGTATAAGGAGGGAGAAAGGTTAAAATCAATTCTAGAACGTTTTCTAGCTATTGTAAATGAATTGAGGACAACTGATTATGTAATGGCTGACTTTGATTTAAATACAAAGTTACTCAATTCAATGCCAAAGGAATGGTATACTGCTTGCAAGTTCATCCTTCAGAAGCATAATTTCAACGAATTGAAATTGGATGATGTAGTATGCTTCCTTCAGGCTGCAGAACTTGAAATGATAGAAAATGAAATGATTAAGGAAGAAAGACCCTGCTTCAATGTTTCAAATGCATTGATTGCACCAATGGGTATCTTGACTACCAAGAATCAACAGCAAATTCCCATCATTGAAGAACCAGTTGAGCATAATGCTGATACTCCAAAATCTTTCATTGGAGGTAGCACAAGTAATCAAGGAAATCAGCAGAGGTTCAATGTGCAACTGATAGATAACACTGATTCTGCCTCTATGGCAAGTGGGATTTTCCTCATTCTAGTGGTGGAAATGGACAAGGCAATGAAACACAGGCCTTACTTTCTATGTTCACTGAGTCATATAATGCCTTTGTTGCAAAGAACTTGATTCACACAAATGTGGTACAAGATGAATTAGAGCAAATTGATGCAGATGATTTCGAAGACATGGATTTGAAATGGCAAGCTGCCATGTTGGCTTTGAGAAGTAAAAGGCTGTATAACAAAACTGGTAGGTCTCTGGTTTCTGGTCTAAATGACAAGATTGGATTTGACAAGTCAAAGGCAATTTGCTACAATTGTCAGCAACCTGGTCATTTTGCAAGAGAGTGCAATCAACCAAGAAACTTTCAAATGAATCAATTCCAGAATCAACAGCCAAGAGGTCAGCAGCAATACCAACAAAATCAGCCAAGATTCAACAATAACAACTTCAATCCCAACAACAATTACAACCCCAACTTCAACAACTATCAGCCTCAAATGAACAATCAGCAACAAAGTATGCAACAGACTCAAGGTTTTCAAATGAACAACAATCAAAACCTTCAAGCAGCTCAAAATGTTCCAAACCACACTGTTCCAGCAAACCAAAATCATATCAGAAATCAAGGAAATGTGGCAGTGACTACACAACATGAAGGAAATTTTGATTGGAGCAATCATGAAGAGGACATTGCAGATGATATCAAGAAAGCAAATGTGGCATTCATGGCCATAATTGAGAAAGAAAAAGGATCATCATCTCAGGTACACTCTGCTCCCACTGTTGATTTAAATGAAATTATCAATGAATTGAAAACGAAAGTAGGCAAGCTGGAAAGTGAGTGTTTTAGGAAACAGAGCATTATTAATGGGTATGAGGCTAGTGAGCTGATCACTGAAGAAAAGATTAAAAGTTTGGAAGATGGTTGCATGATCAGTTACAGAGCTTAATCCAGATACATCACTAAGATTGATGGATTGAAGAAGATGTTTGTTGAAGAAAAGGTGCAGAACACTAAACTGCAAATGGAAACTGAATTTTTAATGAACTTGGTCTCAACAGGCAACATATGTGGTATTCTGAACCAAGTGAAGGACCAAGAAAAATACAAAGCAGTTCCACCTCCATTCAACAACAACTTCATGCCAAAAGTTGACAAAGAAAGAGATATGCATACCTGTAGCAATTCAGAGATGTCTTTCAAGACAAAGAAGAATTTGTTGATTTATACAAAAAGGTAGAAGTGAATGAAGAAGGTGAGTTTGTGATTAAGGAAGAAGTAAAAGAAGATAAGTCAGTTGGAGTTCAAGTCTCTGAGGATGACTTTGATTCTGTTGAATTGGATCAAGATGATTTAAGTGACTTAAGTGATCAAATCACTGATGAGGAAATCAAAGCTGCCAAAAGAGGAAGAAAATACAAGAAACCAGAATCTGTTGATCAACTTCCAAAGTATCCACCAGTCCCACCAAGAATGAAGAAACAAAATGATAAGATGAAAAGAGACCATGTATCTTTCGACATTTGTGAAAAGAAGAAGATAAGCTACAATGCAGTCAGGCCACCAAGCAAGACTGTGTTGGAAAGAATAAAGCAAAACAAAAAGAAGAAAGTAACTAAAGAAGTTGATTCAGAAAACTTTATACCAGTTTATCCAATCTTTTCTAGTCATGAAGTATTGGATGTTGGAGAAGCGAAAACTATGGAAGAATATGAAAAGAGACAGTCAAGGATTAAAGAAAGCAGTGATGAGGAACCTATGATTATGGAGAAAATTGCCTTTATCAAAAGCAAAATTGACAGACAAGACATCAAGATTGAGGAATTTGTTCCTTTTTCAATTGATTTTGGTAGTCTAAAATATAGAAGACTCTAGGAGTAAAGTCACTTAAACCAAGTGAAAGGTTCAAGAAACCAAAAGAACATGAAATATTCAAAGGCAAGGTATGGTGCAAAAAGTGTGATGAATATGGTCACCACACAAACTCATGCAATGATAGATTGAAATTTCAACCATTTCATGTCCCAGATGGAACAAAGTATGGCCAAGACTTTGTCCTGTACAAACAAAAGTACGATGCATATCTGGGAAAAGAAAAGGTGTGTGGAAATGAAACCATGAAAAGAAAAGAAAACAAATCTGCTATAGAGACAAGGATTGAAAAGAAAGCTGATGTCAAAACAAAGAAGCAAGGGACTAAATCAGCAAGAAGAAGTATATCTCCTAAGAAGCATGAAAATGTGACCAAAAAGAACTCTCAACCCTTAAGAATCAAACAAGATACTAAATCAGTTAAATCTGATGAATCTCAAGGTTCACCTAGAAATGAAAAGACAAGAAACAAAGGTGTCTTTTCAAGAAAGAAATCAAAAGAACTGACAGGTGATGAGAAGTTCTTATTAAAACATGGATATGAGCCACAAGGTTTTATTTGAAAACCTAAGACTGAGATTAAGGTTGAGACAGTTGCTGATGTGAGAGACTACTCAGAAATGAAGGACTATGTGATTAAGGAGTATGCCACTGACTCAGCTGAATACCAAAACTCAACCTCACTTGTTAAAACCCCAAGAGAGTGTGGTTATGAAACTGATAATTCAGAAAACTTAGAAGTCACTCATGAAGATCCTGAACCAACAACACTCACTTCCCAAGCTGTCACAAAAACTGAAAATGATGAGTTGCAAGCTGTAGAAGCCTGCACTTCATCACTCAACTAATCAAACTCTTTCTTTTTTGCAGGAACAGTCCACTCCTCTGAATGAAATATGGTATATGGATAGTGGTTGTTCTAGGCACATGACTTGTGACTAAATATCACTTGTCAACTATGAAGAAAAGTATGAAGGACCTGTAGCCTTTGGGAGTGATGAAAATGGTGGAAAGATTGTAGGGAAAGGAATCTTGACAAATGCAAAGGTTTCATTTGACAATGTGTTTCATGTTGAAGGTCTTCAGTATAATCTACTGAATATATCACAAATGTGTGATAAGGGTTACAAAGTCAGTTTTGATGATTCCCACTGCTTCATCTTAAAACCTGAGTTTGTGATTCCACCTAAAATGATTATGATGATGGCACCAAGAAATGGCAACTTGTATGAATTGAATATGAAAGAAGCTGTTTCAAGAGGATGTGCATGTTTTGTTTCCAAAGCCACTGAAAATGAATCCAAATTGTGGCAAAGGAAACTGTGTCATGTGAACTTAAAGAACATGAATAGACTTGTCAAATGTGAGCATGTCATAGACTTACCTACAAGAGAGTTCAAATTGGAAGATCATTGTAATTCATGCCAAAAGGGAAAACAACACAAATCTACTCATAAGCCTAAGCTCATCAACTCAATGGATCAAATACTTGAATTACTTCACACGGATCTCTTTGGTCTTGTGAGTGTGCCAAGTATTGGAAAGAAAAGATATTGTCTTGTGATCATTGATGACTATTCAAGATATACTTGGGTTTATTTCCTAAGTACCAAAGATGAGATTGCAGAGTTGATTAAGGGTTGTGTAACAATGATTGAGAACAAGTTGAATAAGAAGGTTAAAATGATGAGAAGTGACAATGGTACTGAGTTCAAGAATGGAGTTATGCAAGAATTTTGTGTAGAAAAGGGAATACTTCAACAATACTCAGCTCCTAGAACTCCTGAACAAAATGGTGTTGTTGAAAGAAGAACTAGAACTTTGATTGAAGCTGCAAGAACCATGTTAGCAGATGCTAACCTGCCTGTTACTTTTTGGACTGACGCCATAAACACTGCTTGCTATGTTCAGAACAGGGTGCTTGTAAACAAAAGGCATAACAAGACTCCATATGAAATATTCCACAACAGAAAGCCTTATATCAAGTTTTTCAAGCCCTTTGGATGCAAATGTTTTCTTCTAAACACTAGGGATTATTTGAACAAGTTTCAAACAAAATCTCTAGATTGTTTCTTTGTTGGATATTCTACACACTCAAAAGCATACAGAGTATATGTGAAAGACCATTTGAGTGTTATAGAATCATCTGACATCATCTTTAATGAGAATCAATTCAATACAGTTGATGGTGCAGCATGGCTGTTTGATCATGAAAAGTTAATAAGGTCTTTCAAGATTTATCCTGAAGACTTTGATGACTCATTCTACAAGACCAGTGTAATTAAAGAGAAAAAGAAGAAACCACTGGACTTAGAAGAATTGTGGAAAAAGGTTGCTAGAAAAGAAAAAGAATATACTTTTGTGAAGAATTCCTCAAGAAATACTGTTGAACAAGTTCAAGAAGATAATCAAGAAAACAATTACAGTCCTGAACATGATCATAATGATCAAGTTCAGAATGAGGGAGACTCAAGCAACCAAGCAAGTGAAGAAGAAGCTGCATCTACTGCAAGATTTCAAGATATGTTTCAAAGATTGAACTTAGAAAACAATGGTGCATCTGCTTCAAGACAAAATAATGATGAAGCACCAGAATTTCATGATGCAGAGACTGATTTGATCATTGAAGAACCAGAACTCAATGAGTCAAATCTTGACACAACTGTGTCTACAGATATGATTATTCAAACTCCTTATGTAGAAAAGAATCATCCTTCTGAATACATCATTGGAGATTTGCATGTAAGAGTCACAAGAAGGCACTCAGAAAATGCAAACATCTGTCTTTACTCATGTTTTCTATCCCAAATAGAGCCTAAGAACAGTGCTCAAGCACTGAAAGACAATAGTTGGGTGGAAGCCATGCAGGAAGAATTGGCACAGTTCGGAGATCTACATGTGTGGGATCTTTTTGATAAGCCATTTGACAGATATGCAATAGTAACCAAATGGGTTTTTAGAAATAAAAGGGATGAGACAGGTTTGGTGTTTAAGAATAAAGCTAGACTTGTGGCATTGGGATGTCTTCAAGAAGAAGGAATAGACTTTGAGGAAGTCTTTGCACCTGTTGCAAGACTTGAAGCTATCAGGATTTTTCTTGCATATGCTGCCTCAAAGAACATTAAGATGTTCCAGCTTGATGTTAAGTCTGCATTCCTAAATGGAATAATTGATGAAGAGGTGTATGTAGCTCAACCTCCATGTTTTGAGGATCCTTTGTATCCAAACAGAGTGTATAAGCTAAACAAAGCACTTTATGGATTTCATCAGGCTCCTAGAACATGGTATGATGAACTGTCAAATCATCTTCTTGAAAATGGCTTTAAAAGAGGAGCCATTGACAAGACACTCTTCTACAAAAGAAAGGGATCAGACTTGCTGCTGTTACAAGTGTATGTTGATGATATCATCTTTGGTTCTACAAATGAACAAATGTGTATGGAGTTTTAAGGGGTAATGAAGTCCAAATAAAGAATGAGTTCTATGGGAGAAATGAACTTCTTTCTTGGATTACAAGTTCAACAGAAAGCTGAAGGGATCTTCATTCACCAAAATAAGTATGTGCAGGACATCTTGAACAAGTTCAACTGTCATGAGTACAAAACTGCCTCACCTCCAATGGACACCAAGGAAAAGATGATTGCTGATGAAAAGGGGGAGCCTGTGGATGAACATGAATATAGAGCCAAAATTGGATCTCTGATGTATCTAACTGCTACAAGACCAGATATCATGTTTGATGTGTGTGTGTGTGCAAGATTCCAGTCATGTCCAAAAGTCTCCCACATGAATGTTGTTAAAAGAATATTCAGATATTTGAAGGGAAGACCAGATTCGGGGATTTGGTATCCAAAGAATCAATCATTTGATCTAATTTCCTACACAGACAGTGATTATGATGGCTGCAACATGAGCAGAAAGTCAACATCAGGAGGATGTCAATTCTTGGGAGAAAGGCTAGTGTCATGGCAATACAAAAAGCAAACAACTGTCTCAATCTCAATTGTAGAAGCTGAATATGTTGTTGCATCTGCCTGATGTGCACAAGTTCTATGGATTTAGAACCAGATGCTAGACTATGGTTTGAATTTTCTGAACACCCCTATTCTTACTGATAATACTGCTGCATATTTTACTGTTAAGAATCCAGAACATTCTAAGACTAAGCACATTGAAATCAGACATCACTTCATTATAGATTGTAGTGAAAAAGGTTTGATTGAAATGCAAAGAGTTGATACAGGTGACAATTTGGCTGACCTTTTCACCAAACCACTTGATAGAACCAGGTTCAACTTTCTTTTGAAAGCCCTGGGAATGATCAACTCTGATGAAATCTAATTAAGGATGTGTGCTTGGTTGTATACCTCTATGTGCTAACTGATTTCTTTGTTTAGAGGTTTCACAAATTGAATGTTATGTGAATATGCTTGAGTATGTTACTGAATATGTTGACTGATATGTGCTTTGACTGATTATGTGTGCAAAGAATGACATAAGTGATTTGATTAATATGTTTGCATGTTTATCAGTTGATGTGTATTTGTGATGTTAAGATAAGTAGTCTTGTTATGAATTATCTGCTAAAATGCTTATCTGAAATCACTGACTTAATTGGTTGAATATGTATCTTATCTGATCATCTTGATGTTATTAGGATAGGTTAAACTATGACTGTTAAGAATGTCTACTTGTTTTGATGATGTTAAGAATGATTAAGATTTGAATATGTTACAACTGTTTGTGTCAAAATATGTCTTTATGTCAAATTTAATGGTTTCAAATGAATTATCAAATGAATTTTTGCATAATCATAAAATTTTGATCAAAACATGAGCAAGTTGTTAATGGTGTAGAGACATGATAATACTATTCAGTTCAAGCTTTAAAGAAGCTGAAAAGAAGGATTTTTTAATGAAAAGTCTCAGGTAGTTATCTTTGCTGAAAATTATGTCATTTGCACAGTTGGAAGGACATACACTTGTGTATGTTTGGTCCTGAAATCTGGAAAGATTAAAAGGATAGCCATTAACCAGAAAACTGAAAGCACTTGGGGCAATTATGACTTGTTTCTTATTCCTTCACTTAAAACTATGTCAATAGCTCTGACTTTGAAAGGACATATATTTACATGTATGTTTGGTCCAGTTGACCACTTGTGGTCAAACAGGATAGCCATTTACTTGCCAATGAAGAGAAATTGGGGTGATTAAATATTAAACTGATTACATTGGGAAATGATAGTACGTTTACTACTTAGCCAATCATATGGATTTATTAGGCTAAAAAGACTCTTAGTACAATCATCAACATGTATGGTTGCTTTCTCATGATATGTAAAATCTAAGGTGATATAAACATAAAGAAAATGCTAAGATTTATGTGGATTTACATTGTTGTCTATGCATATTCCTAGATAAATATTTTCAAATGATAAGCAGAAAAGTGATTATCCAGTCATACACAAGCCTGTTAGTCTTTGGTTACCCAAAATGGAACATCTTTTAAAGAATGACTAAGAACAATTGTGAACTACTTTAATTTCAAAATTTTGTCAACCAAAAGTTATACTTGTTCACAAGTTTTTTTTATTAAGAAAATACAAACATGAGGGTTAATTCCAGAACTACAAGGGTGGAGGCAATCATATAAGTCCTTTAAACATCCTGAATGAAAGGCCTGTAAGTCCGACTTGCGTGGCATGTAAGTCCAACGTTCAACCTCACATATGTTTGTAGATTTGAAAAGAAATATCTTATAAATTTAAAAAAATATATATATGTTCTGTCATTGAAGTTTTAACCAAAACCAGGGGGTCAAAGTCAAATTGGGGTGATCTGGAGAAAGCCAAATAAGCCTTGAAGATAGATAAGGAGCATCAGAAAACAATATGTGTTATCCATTGAATTTTCTGCAAAATTAATTGAAATTAATCATATCACCAAAGAAATAAAAATCATGTTAAGTCTAGACCTGTTGTTGACATGTCTTTGTAGTTATAATAATACTGAGAATGAAGTATTGAGAAAGCTACTTAGTCAATATGATCCCATACTTGAGAACTTTTCAGAAAAAGGAAGAAACTATTTTGAAGTGAAATACAACTGAAATTTGATCTCTAAATGCACCATTTGCTCTTAAACTATGATCTTTAAAGATAAATTTATTCTGACAAGTGGTTTAAGTCAAAAAGTGTTGCATTTTGCCTAAAATAGGTTTAATATGTAAGTTCGGGTAAGGTTTGATGTTATTAAACCTTCCCAAGCACAAACTGTTTGAATATGTATTTTCGGGTAAGGTATGATGTTCTCAAACCTTTCCGGGTACAAAACAGTTGAATATGTGTGAATATGTATTTTCGGGTAAGGTTTGATGTTTTTAACCTTTCCGGGCAAGCTTTGTCATTTTTGACTAAGTTTATGATGTTCGGGTAAGGTTTGATGATTCATAACCTTTCCAGGCAAGCTTTGTCATTTTTGACTAAGTTTATAATTTTCGGACATGCTTTGAAGTGTTTACACTTTTCGGGTAAGGTACACCATTGTACGAATTTCCCGAGCAAGCTTGAAGTCTTGAGATGATTATGTGTTTTAGCTAGCTTTTAACTAGAAATAATTGTTTCGGGCAAGCTTTGCATTTTTTTATGCTGATTGTTATTCCAAGAAAACTTTGTGAACTCCTTGAGTACACCAAGTAAGCTTTGTGTGTGAATATATTTTTGAAATTACAAGTGTTTTCGGGCAAACTTTGTTTTCCAAACACACTTTATATTTCGGGTACACTTTTGTTCCCCTAATATACTTGATAGTTTTCAAAATTTGATTTTTCGAGTACACTGTCTGCTAGAAGTCCTTTCCGGTCACACTTTGTACTCTAGGAAGATTATTCGGGTATACTTTGTATAAGAAGGTTGTTCGGGCATACTAACATTGTGAAGGTTGCTCGGGCACACTATGTTTTCAAGTATGCTTGATTGAATATGCTTTTATTATGATTGATTGAATATGATTCTTATTTTGATAGGGTTTATGCCAGATTAAGATTTTAATTTAAATATGAGAAATTTATATGGGCATCTTAATTGATTCCTAGCAAGAATGTTTATTTGATATTTTATACTTGATTAATTGTCTTGTGATTAAGTTCTCAAGAAATCTGGTATTTCGGGTAAGCTTTCTTCATAGTGTCTTGACTTTAAATTACATAGCTTGATCAAGCAAAGTTTGTGATTAAAGGGGATCGGGTAAACCTTATAAAATTAAAAGAAAATGTTGTCAAGAAAGGTTTAATATTATCCAGGTAAGCTTTGTGTAAGAGGAAGTATACCGAGTAGACTTTGCAAAGGATTACTTTTCCGAGTAAGGTTTGCTAAGCCTAAAATGATAAAGAGTTGTATGTTTTAAAATTATTTTAAAATATCAAGTGGATAATGTTACTGTTTGACAGCTAATAATTCACAAAACGATATAAAACATTTAAAACCCACTTTCAAAAGGTATATAAGAGGGAGTTAGGCAAAATTTTCAACATTACATTTCCCTCTCTTTCTTTCCACTGCAACTGCTTACTCGCAAAGAAACCCAAACCGACCTATCGCATTCATCTTTAATCCAAACCCTAATTTGAATCAGCCCTCTAATTCCGACTTGGTAAGCATTAATAATATGTTTTCCGATCACGATTAGACTATAATAGGCTTTGATTATGTACTTGATTACTAATATTCTTTTTTTTTGTGTTTAGGTTACAAATTTGTCAAAGAACAGGTTCTTAATGATTTATTTCTCTTTCTTCTTCATTTTTATACCTTGAAATTACCTAAAGTACTAAACTTTATGACTAATTTTACTTTGAATATGTTTTATTGTGAAGAACAGATATGGCAGAAGAAGATAAACCCAAGTATGTTTTTGAAAAGAAGCATAATATGTGTGCACTTTTACAAGTTACACCTGAAAACGAGCCGGTGGCGCCAATGATTACATGGATGGCTAGATCAAATGTCAGCTTTGCTTTCACTGAATGTCCTGTTATCTACAGAAATCATTCACTGGATTTCTGGAGATCTGCAGAACTTGTTGAAGACATTAATGGAAAGAGAATCGAGGCAACTGTTGCAAGACAAGAAATACACATAACTGAGAGGATGATAAGAAGATGCCTGCGGTTGAATGATGATGATCATAATCATATAAACTTCAATACAGCACACCTAATGAGAATATTTGAAGAGACGATGGGTTATCAGGGAACTGTACATGATGGATAGATTCAAAAGGGGATGTTTCCGATGCTTGATAGATTCCTCATTCACCATGTGATACAGGGGTTTGCTCCAAGAAAAGGATCATGGACTTTGATGAGTCATGATTTAGCAAATGCTAATGTTGGGATTATGTATGATCTACCCTTCAATTTTTCAAAAATGATATTTGATGGGCTGGTAGCAAACTTGAAGAAGGCAGAGAAGGACAGGTTCTTACAATATCCAATGTTCCTGCAGATAATCTTTAACAGTGAATTAAGAGATCTGCCCACTATGGGAATTACACACCTACTGCAGAACCCTGACACATACAAGAGGATTAAGAATCCAGGTGTTGCCAATAGATTCAATTCTGAAGTTCCATTTGAGATCTTGCCATGGTTGTTGAACCATGACTTCAATGTGATACCAGTGCCTGAGTTAAGCTCAGAGGAGGAAGGAGGAGATGGTGTTGAGAGTGATGATGATGAAGATGATAATATTGATGGAGATGAAGGAGGAGCTGGAGTTGGTATGAATGTTGATGCACCTGATCAGGGGGGAGCAACTTGAAGATCAAGAACAACCTATTCCAACACCACCACAATCACCACCAAACATTGACCAACCCATTATACCATCACCACCACTAACTCCACCACATCAAACCACTCAATCCCCACCACAAACCCTAACCATAAGCCAACTTGAAACTTCAACACATGTATCACCAACACCACAAAAACCACCAACATCTAGCCCAATACACTCAGATCCATTCATCCCAAGCCCACCTCATACACTATCATCACCACTATCCACATTTCAAACCCACACCACAAATCCAGAACAGCCTGACTATGAACACTTTTCTACATCACCACCTACAACACCACCCACTGACACTGACCTGTTGACCCTGTTAAAAGCAAATGCTGAACTGAAGAGAAAGAATAATGAGGTGACAGAGGAGAATGTGATGTTGATAGAGAAGTTGGTACAAGAAAAATTGAAAATTCAAGCCCTGGAGCAGGAGGTTGAGAAGACCTCAGCTGCCCCAAAACAGGGGGAGAATGATAGTATACCAACTATCTCTGGTGTAGATGTTGAAACTGAAACTGTAACAGTTGTGGAGACTGCAGACAGTTTGAAATTGATTATGATTGATTATGATGATGGAGAGGAAAGTAGTGAGGAGATGAGGATTGAGGACGATGAATATGAAGGTGATAGATCAGATGTGGGAGAGCAGGATTATGATTACAATGAAGAAATAAATGATGAAATGAGAATTATGGAAAGGGATGAATAGAATGTTGAAGAGAATGTTGAGAAAGTGGATGAGATTGAAAAGACAAATGCTGAAGAAAATATAGCTACCACTGATGTGGATACTGATATTTTGACTGATGTAGCAACTAATGTTTTGACTGATGTGGCTACTGATATTCAAACTGACATTCAAACTGATTTAATGAATGAAGAAGATGCTTCTACTGAGGAGTTGATACTCACTGAACTAGAAACTGAACAAACAGAAACCTCCAAGACTATAGAGCATGATGAAGAGATGGATAGACTGGATAGAGATATTGATGAAATTGAGCCTGAAATAGAAGAAGAGATCCAGAGAAGGTTGAGTAAAGGAAAGGCTAAAGTGACTGAAAAAGAGCCTGTTAAGGCATATCCAGAAAAGGATGTTTTGTTCTGAGAAGATGCTGAAGCTGCTGCTGCTGCTCTAAGGGAACAAGAAAATATTTTGAGAGAAAAAAGGGACAGAGAGATACTGGCCCAAAATATGGACCCTGTAGAGTTGGCAGAGCAGGAAACTTTGATCAATCAAGCCAATCTTGCTAAAGAATTTATTGAAGAAGTGGCTGATCAAGATGTGATTGAGGCTCTAATAAATCTGAAGAGAAATGAGGAAGTTGATAACTCTTGGTGGTTAGTATGTTTCAACCACAGAGCCAACCAGAAAATGAATCTGAAATGCCCCCAAAAGGAACCTGAAAGGGAACCTGAGAGGCCAACTGGTGAAACTGTTGAAGAAATGATGGCTAACATCACCAGAATCAGGATGGAAAGAGCCAAAAGATTTGAGCAAGTGTATACAAGAAAGAGGAAGTTTGATGAACAGAATAGGAATGATGAGAGGAAAACAAAGAGAGGAAGATGGGATGAAAAGAATAACTGATACATTGAAACTCCTGATGATGATGGTGATAATGATACTAGTCCAATCAGGGCAATTCCACTGCAGACATTGCAACCAGGTCAACAGATTCCAGGTGTTTCTGATGTCCCTGATAGAACTAAACAGAATCCAGATCATCCACCCTCAGATGAACCAAAGACAGATGCAGTTAATGTATCAACTGAAGAGGATGATGAAATTGATAATTCTGATGAAAACAATGATGATCAAGGGAAAGGAGGTGAAGCTGTTAATGTTGAATCTCCACAAGTTAAAATGACTAATGAGCAGAGAGCCAATATTGAGTTATGTATAAGATAAGCTAAGAGAAATCATCCATTGGTTGTAAAGTTGAGGAGGTATGGCATAAGTTTTGAAACTTTGGCTGATCTTGATGATGATCAGTTGCAAAAGAGACTTGATAAAGAGAGAGATGGTTTCAAGAAATGGATGGAACAAAAGAACAGAGACTGCCAGAAATACAGAGAATATCTCAGAAGGCATAATTATTCAGAGAAGGATCTGTCTCACTTCACAGTTGACCAACTCCAAGACCTTTACAACAGTGAAAGAGAAAAGGTGATTGAAAAATGTGTAAAGGAGAATGAGAAGATTGAAAAATTGGAAACTTTGAAAGAGAAGTTTAGAGGCATGTGTGGATACATACTTGAGAAAGGGTTGAAGCCTGAAATGGTTGAGAACCTAACCAGAGAATCAGTGGTGGATCAGTACAATAAACTGAAGAGAAAAGAAAAATTGAAGAGGGTCCAAACTGAGAGCTCTACTAAACAAACTGAAACATCTGTCGAGCCTCCAATAAAGAGAATAAAGATAATGACTCTGAGGGAGAAACAGAAGATACAAGGTGAAAAGGAAATGTCTAAGGAAGTTCCTATTGTTGAAACCCCTACTCCACAAGAAGAGAAGCCTGAACCTGAAGATGAACCTTCTGTACCTTGGGAAAATGAAGAGATGATCAACATTCTAAGGAATATAATGATTACTCAAAGGGGAATGGATGAAGCCTCTTTTAATTCCTTGGAAATGGAGGATTTGAAATACCTCTTCTATACCCAAAAGGCTAAATGGGAGAAAGCTCTAAGGGAAGGTGAGAACCCTAGATACTATGCAAATGGGAGTTTTGTACCTGCTGGTTTGTCAAAAACTCCTGGTATGGAAAAAATGTTGCTAGCTCTTAAAATGCAAGAGCAAATATTGTTGAACTTGCCAATCTTCCAACTAAAATGGTAGAAGCAATCTACATCAAAACCTTTAATTTGGGGCCTAGAAAACCCAAGAAGTCTATTCATTTCAGGCCACCAATTTCAAGAAGATATCCACTAGGTGGAAGAGGTGAAGGTGGAAGAGGTGAATTAAGTAGATCTGCACAACAAAGAACAACAAGACCACAATCAGATGTGGATCTTCCAAGAGAAATTTACTATGATTCTGTGTGTGAATGCTTAAGGGTGATTATGGAAAGTAGAAAACTAAGAGATATAGTTATGAGGAGTGATTTCTATGAATATACTCAAGAACAACTAGAAATGATGGTCACACTCACTTTTTATGATTATAGAAACAGAAACAGAGTGGCTGGAAGACAAATGAATGATCTCTCTAAGTTCTTAAGAGATGAAGCTGACAAAGGATTCAGATTCCTAAAAGAAAAGAGAAACTGGAGAACTGCCCAACTTCACAAATCAAAGGGAAAAGCAAAGTTAAGAAGGATGGACATAGCTGAAAGGAACTTCAAAATGAATGTAAGAGATAGGAATCCTTTGTCAAATATGAACACATGCATAAGTCTTGAAATTAGAATGACTCGCCCCAACTACACAGTCCAAAGAAATGGCATCATAACTGAAGTTGAATACAAAGAAAATGTTGACCATTATTTGTTGAGAAACTCTGATGGAAAAATACTGAGGATTATCAAGAAGGATGAAGACTTGAATTGCTTACATGATGAAGATCTAATGGATATAAGGGACTTGGTTATACCAGAAGGTCACACTCATTATCGAGCCCTTGATATCTTTAAAATGAGAGCTGCATCAATAATAACAAACAGAAGACAAGCTGCCTACAATGCATGGAAGAGACAAAATTCCTAGATTAGGCTTTGATATGTAATGTCTTCAGACGACATTTTAAATATGTAATTTTTTTGATGTTAATTGATTATGTAATTTGACTTTTGATTTGATGTGTATTTTGACTAAGTGTAAGTAACTTTAGAAATGTTTTGGGTCAGCTAAGGTGTTCCAATCTAGGGGGAGATTGTTGGCTCAAGAAATTGACCTAAAGAGGGGATTGTTAAGTCAAAGACTTGTTCTATGTGACATATGGAAGATTGGAATCTTCTCAACCTCCTCAGGACTCTCTAAGTATGGATCCAGGCACACCTTAGACCTCCGAGCAAGCTTTTACTTAGCCGGGCACGATATTTTGTCTATCGGGCAAGGTTATCTTCTGGAAGTCTTCTTTAGTGAATATCCGAGCAAGGTTTGCAAACTTGTGTATTACCAGGTAAGGTTCACTAGTTTATGCAGATCCGAGCAAGGTTCACTTTATCAAGCAGGTTTGTTCTTCATAGCCAAGTAAAGTTCACTTCCGAGTAAGCTTTAGGCTAACCAAGTTCATGAAACCAAGTAATTGGAAGACCGGGCAAGGTATTTATTAATAAATATGGTCCAAGTAGGCTTGATGATTTAATGATATATCTCAAGTATGATCGGGCAAGGTTCAACTTAAGCAAGGAACAGTGCTACCGAGCACACTTTGCTAATAAGCTTTTCTCTAGCAAAGGGTTGAAGGGACCATTGAAGAACAAGGTTGCTCGTAAGGGTTTGTCGGGCAAAGTCTGATAAAGCCGGGAAGATTGAAGTCTACCGGGTGAGTATTTTACTTGGTAAAATACTCTTCAAGTAAAGTCTACCCGGAAACTGATACCGAGCACACTTCTATGTTACCAAGTCCTGAAGGAAGGCAGAGTACACAGCGTACTCTGAAAATGAAGATTAATGCAAAGCCTACCCGGAAGACTTGTTTTACACTTAGAATATTTCTGAATATGTAATTTAAATATGTATTATCGGATAGGGTTTCTAGAAGGAATGACAACTATAAAGGAGTTGTCAGGCCTATAAATAGAATAATTTAGGGCACACCTCCTACGGTACACACAACAAGGCAGACAGACACATTAATTAAGAAAGAATATTGTGTGTGACGGCTGTCTTAATATAGTACGGATAAAACCTTCCTTCAAGAAACCCTAAATTGATTATCCACTTTGTATGATTTATATTATATAAATGGATTCTGCCTTTGACATGATTTGAGTAAGATCCATCTGAAATCGGGGACCTGACATTAAATTTCAAAAGGTAATCAATTTTAATTAAATAAGAAAATGTCATTCGTGTGATTATCACTCTGTTTCGTTACCAAACTGTAACGAATAAAGTGATTCGTTATCATGTAAATAGGTTAACAAAATAGACACAGCGAATTAACTATAAATATTAACGAACTAAATTCCAGTTCGTTGTACATATGACGAATCCACAGTTGATTCGGTAAGAAGGTGATTCGCTGAACTAATTCGTTTATTTTCTTAACGAATTGGACACGAAGCAGTTCCAATTCGCTAAGATTAACGAATGGTCAATAAAGACTTAATCTTTGACTGTCCTGGTCAAAGTCAAAATTACATTAGAACACCGACGGTCAACATGATAAAACCAGGTGTAATTATCCCATACTGATCGTTGAGTAATCGAATCCATAGGTTTAGCCAACTCGGAATTACAATACTAAGCACATGATGTTGAGATTGAGGCTTAGCACCATGAAACTTGGAGAGTTTAACAGAGCCTAAAACCCCGAACACATACACATTCAATCAACCCAGCAAACAATAATCAAACTTTGATTAAAATCTTCCCAAGGTCTCGCAATCACATTCCGACCAAAATGAAATCAAAATAAACTATAATAACACAGTATGATGTCGATTAAGCAAAGAATCAGAAACTCGTAAAACCCCAATAACAAAATTGCATAATTAAACTATCAAAACAGTGTCATTTTTGACGTAAAGCACAAAGATGTTCTTATCTATACCTTAGCAACACAATGGAATACCCAAAAGTTCGGATTCAAAGGTCGAAAATTCAGAGAAAAAATTTGAAAAGGGTGACTTTAGGTGTAAGGAGGGTGAAAGAACAGTGAAGGAAGAATCGTGTAACAGCTGTCCTTTATACACAGACCTTACACGCATCCCTATGTACGAACCAATCAGATTCGTTAGAGATTTAAATACAACTCAGCCGATTCGTTACCCTTATCTTAATATGTGACATAACGAATCAAAATTCAAATCGTGTCTTGATTCGTTAAACATGTATAACAAATTAAAATGCAAATCGTGTCTTGATTCGTTAAATATGCATAACGAATTGGATGTATTTCATTACAGAGTGCGGAATCGAATTAGAGACACGAACTAGATTGTAGTTCGCTAAAGGATACCCTAATTCGTTATCCATAAATAACGAATTAAACATTATTTAATTTTAAAAGAATAAATAACTTAATTAAATAAATTAAATAATAAATTAAATAATTAAAATAAAATATAAATTAATTTTAAAAGAATTACCAAGGACCTTTATCCTGATAATCAAATACTTTAAAAATTTGTTTCACTTTTTGAAACTGATAAATAAATTATTTAATTAATATGTAAAAAGAAGAAATGAAAAATATTTTTGGTATTTTGTAATATATAAATAATGTTTTTACAAAAGAATCCGAAACAGAAAACATAAAATCTTTTTGAATTTTATATGATTTTCAAAAAAAATACGTATTTTTGTTGAGTTTGAGCAGAGAATCATATTGACCAAATTGCCCTTCCATCACAGTTTATATTTCAGCGATATTATGACTGGTGTTAAGTCGGTCATTGGTATTGTTGTCCACTTAAATCTAATAACAAACTTTCAAGTGTTTTTGTGATATGAGTAATTGGTTCAATTATTGCACAGAATATCAGAAACTATCAGCCTCTAATCTGTAAGGCCCCGTTACCGGTAGCACTACTTTCGTGTTGGATTTACTCATAAACGCAGTTCTAAATATCAGAGTTAATTAAAACATTCGCGGAACATTAAAAACTTTCATAAAACATTTCGTAACAATCCAAAACTTGTCTTAAACAAACAACTTGTCTTTCAAAAACAAAGTAATTAAAACATATCACGTCTTGAGCCTTCTGATGCCAGCCTCTTATTCAATGCCATGTGCCCCCTCAAGCGAGCTGCCTCATCCTACTCACCTGCGTGCATACTAAAAGTCAGCTACGCTGAGTGAGTTCTAGTTAATCATACATTATACAATACACACAAACTTATATTCTTTCAATCATACTTTCATACTTTCTTTATACTAACTCGCTTTCATATCTTACGTTATAAAGAGCATTACGTCCTACATTCCTCGAGTATTATTAGGGCTCGGTACCCTCCTTCCTCGAGTATTATTAGGGCCCGGTACCCTCCTTCCTCGAGTATTATTAGGGCTCGGTACCCTCCTTCCTCGAGTATTATTAGGGCTCGGTACCCTCTTTCCTCGAATATTAGTAGGGTTCGGTTCCCAAGTTCTCGAATATTAGTAGGATTCGATTCCCTCTTCGTTACCATACAAACATACATCATACCTCGAGTATTATTAGGGCTCGGTACCCTTTTCGTAACCATACAACCATACATCATACCTCGAGTATTATTAGGGCTCGGTACACTTTTCGTAACCATACAACCATCCTTTCTTTCTTTTATTAACTTTATCACGTTCATACACATAAGTATACATATCAAACATACCTTATACATAGCGTTACAACCTGACAGTACGTGCAATATCCGAAGATCGTTCACGTACCATCAAGCAATCATTCATACATTTCACATTATTCACATAAGGCATACACTTGTCTCTTAAGATAAGCGTATTAACAAACATATTGAGTATGCACATAGCCCCAAAAACATAACACATAAATGGGGCTAGAAACTCACCTGAATCCTGTTACGCTCTCCATTAATCGTTATTCTCTTCTTGAGCTGTGCACGGCTAACTGTATAATATTTACATGTATCAATTAACTACTACTACTACTCATGTTCTATTTCTATCTTTATATAACCCACAACGAACGGGGGTCCGGGGGCAGCGCCCTTGGCAGCGGGGTCTAGGGGCGGTAGCCCCTACTGGCTGGGGTCGAGCTGTCTTAACACATTTTTCATTAGGTTTTTAATTTATTTTCTAATTTGCTAACTCCAGCGAACTTATCATTAAGCAAACTTAATAATAAGCGAACTTAACATTAAGCGAACTTAAGCATAGGCGAAGTTAGTGATCGGCGAAGTTAACCCTAGGCGAACATATGCCAGGCGAAGTTGAGCATTAGCGAACTTAGCCTTAGGCGAAGTTATCATGGGCGAACTTGGCCTTAGGCGAAGTTAACCTTGCAGGAGAAGTTAAGCTTGCAGGCGAAGTTGCCCAGCTGCCGTCTCTGTTCAATCTTAATCCCCCACAATCATATTTGTTTTAACGTGAAACTCTTGGATACGATATTTAACCAACTCGCGATCAATCCTATGGTCGTTTTTGGATATGGTTTGACCCGAAAACACATAAAGTTTGGACCTTTAAGCTCGAAACGTTCAATACTAGTTTAAGGGTTCATTTAATCGAGCCGTTTCCATTTCCGGGTTCATTACACTCATATTTACTATCAAGTTTACAACTTTATCTTTCGTTTATACTTGATCTATTCTAGGTTCAAGTTTCAAGATTAAACGTGTATAAAAATGTAAACTTTAAGGGGTCAAGAACATACCTTTAGTGCTCGTTTGGATCTCGTTTAACTTGTTTATGCACTCTAGATCTCGTGTAATAAAGATCTAATACCAACTAACGTTCGTTTGGCCTCAAGCCCCTCTCGTCTCTCTCGGCCGTGTATACGGTGGTGTGTGGTGTGTGTGTTTTTGAGTGTGTAGAGATTAAGATGGAAATGAATGAGGGTTTAGGGTTTTAGGTTGGTTTAGGGGATATTTATATCCCTTAAAGCCCATGGACCTAAGGCCCATTCCCATTTAACCCACCTTAATTAATCTAAGTCCATGATCCGTTCTTTACTCGATATTAATTAATTAATAACGCGAAATCACTAAACGTAACTTTCTTTATTTAACATTATAATATTTAGGATGTTACATAATCTCGGTTCAAGCTTGATTTGATTTTTGCCATATCACCTCAACTGGACTTAAACCATTATATTGTTAATCAAAAATTTGTTTTTATAGAAATTTATGAGCAATGCATTGATTTTCTGTTATAATGAGTGAATATGCACGAGTCCATCTGTCGGCTTACATACATTGTATCCCCTAGGGTCCGTTTCTTAATGATATTAAGACGCGCGCAAAGGAGGAACAATGTATGACTAACAGCGGATTTTGATCAAGTCAGTAATTTGGAAATTTGTACAAAGTACAACAGTGATCAAGTTTAATGACTTTAGGTTTGCTCTAAAAGCGAATGAAATATTCATGCATATGAATATCCAGATGATTAAGCCGCATAAAGACTCACAGTGTCCAGAACCTCACAGCTTGTTATTTGTTTTATATTATTTTTGGTTGATCAAACAAATATAAGGCTTGAGTATAATAGGTTATTACATTTCTGCCATCCTCACCGAGACTTTTTCTAGAAACTAACATCCCTTTCAATTTGGCGTTTCTTTATGTTTATATCACATACTTTACTCTACTTGTTTGTTTTAAGACCTACCAATGCACCAATGCAATTAAGCACGCAATCTTTTAAGCTTACTTCTTGCTGGATTTGGAGTCAAGATAATCAATGTACTATCATTTTCTCTTTTTGCTTCTAAAACTCAAAAATTTTGAGGAGCATAAAATAAAAATAAAGATAAATTTAATCGCCCCAGTTAACTTAAGTCTATAAATAAATGGTTGTTCTATCAATTCAGCAAATGAATAATAGGACCAAGACATACAAACATGCTTCACAAACTTAAATAACCGACATAATTTTCAGCGAGAAAATAATCTAAAAACGCATAACGAATGCCCCAACTATCTTCCATTATCAGGGAAATGGCTAACCCAATCATTTACAAGTAAATGTCAGGACCAAAACATATACAAGTATATTCCCTTTAAATGTATATAATTGACATAATTTTCAGCAAACGCATGCAAAAAATTTTTTTGTTTTTTTCTATTCATACTTTAAAAAACACAATATTTTTGTCTTTTTCAATTCTCTTATAAACAAAAATAAACTTCACAGTCTTTTTGGATTTTCTGATTTTTCTGTAGAAACTTAAATCACAATCTTTTTGGATTTACAAATATTTCTATACAAATTTTAAATCACAATCTTTTTCTATTTTCAAATTTTAAAATGTTTTTGGTTTTTCAAAGAGAATTTTAAAGGAAAAACACTAAAAAAAGAAGTCACAATATTTTTGAATTTTAAGAATTTTTAATGTTTTTTTTATACAAACGAAAAACACAATCTTTTTGTATTTTATAGTTTTTCACCCCCTAAAACCAAAATAAATTTTAAAGGAAAAATGACAGAAAATAAAGATAATCATCCTTGTTTAAAGATATCAGCGAGAATCTTCAATCCGTTTAAACCAAGAAAAAATTGAAAACGTATTTTGTCAAAAGCTTTGGTAAACAGATCGGCTTTCTGAAAGTCAGTATGTACTTTCTCAATATCAATCAACTTTTTCTCAAAACAATCCCATATAAAGTGATATCGAATTTCGATATGTTTTGTTTTCAAATGTTGTACGGGATTCTTTGTGATAGAAATTGCAGCAGAATTATCAATCAAAATAGGAGTAGTAAGAAACTTCAAACTGTAGTCGCGAAGATGTTGTTGTATCCACAAAACCTGGGAACAGCAACTCGAGGCTGCAACATACTCAGCTTCGGCGGTTGAAGTGGAGACCGTTGTCTGCTTCTTACACTGCCAGGAAACAAGCAGGTTTCCTAAAAATTGACATCCTGCAGTTGTTGATATGAAGTTGATCTTGCAACCTCCATTCTTGCTTGAAACCTAGCACAAAGACAAACAGCAAACATAATGTCGGGGCCAGAAGCTGTTAGATACATTAAAGAACCGATCATGGCACGATAGAGGGTAGGATCAACAGTATCCTCCAATTCATCCGGTGATAAATTGTGACCCACGGGGAGAGGAGTAGAAGGGATTTTTCCGGCAGATGCCTTGAATCGGCTCAAGACATCGTTCACATACTTTGTCTGATGAATAAAGATTCTGTTAGCAGACTGGTGAACTTGCAACCCTAAGAAGAAATTCATCTCTCCCATCGAACTCATCTCGAACTTTGTTCGCATGGACTTCTCGAACTCCTTACACAACGTGTCGTTTGTAGACCCAAAAATAATGTCATCGACATAAATCTGAACTAGGAGAAGATCGTCACCAACAGTTTTATGAAATAAAGTGCAGTCTACAGTCCCTCGTTTGAAGCCGTAATCAGTCAGATGATCGGCGAGCGTGCCATACCAAGCTCTTGGGGCTTGATGTAGACCATACAAGGCCTTGTTTAATCGATAAACTGGGTCAGGATATGCAGGATCTTCAAAACCAGGAGGCTGTAAAACAAACATTTCCTCGTGTAGTTCACCATTGAGAAAAGCACTTTTAACATCCATTTGATAAACCTTGATATTCTTATAAGCAGCATATTCCAGTAAGATTCGAATCGACTCTAATCTTGCAACTGGAGCATATACTTCTGTGTAATCAACACCCTCTTGCTGATGAAAACCTTGCACCACTAGACGTGCTTTGTTTCTGACAATCACCCCTCGATCGTTTATCATACACTTAAATACCCACTTAGTCGGAATCGCTTTCTTGACCCTAGCAGGCTTTTCGATTAAATCCCAAACACCCAAACGTGCAAATTGTTGTAATTCTTCCTGCATAGTTTCTACCCAAGAAGGATCTTCAAGTGCCTTACGAGCCGTCGTTGGCTCAACTTGAGATAGAAAGCAAGTTAATTTTGCAAGATTTACAATTCCCGATGAATGTAAATCAGCATATGCACACAATCCGGTATTATCACTTGACGAATCAACTTGATAACGTGTACGAACGCCCACATCAAGTTCTCCAATGATGTTTTCCTGTGGATGGTAACCATGAATCCGAAGAGTAGGATTCTCAGGAACAATAACATTATCAAATAAGTTAGTGTAATGTTCACCAAGCTCAGGAGATAAAACATTATCACTATCAAGTTCAATAACGTGTTCATTAACTTGCTCATCATCAGAAGAGGTACATACATTATCAAAAGCAGCTGGAGAAGCAACATGAGATTCCTCAGTTGAAGCTATAGGTGTAGCTTCAACATCATTAGAACTTGAAAATCTTGGAATTGCCAAATGATCTTCAAAGTATGCTGGAACCAGATCTTCGTCTATATGTTCAGTCGATGGAGTAAATGAATTAAATAAACTATCATAGTCAAACATCCAGTCAGGACCTTTCCCTTGAGAAGGAGTTGTATACTTTTGACAGTCCACATGGTACCATTCCTCAACACAACCAGATGTGAAGTTAAAAACCCTTTTCTTTGGAGATGCATATCCCAAGAAATACCCTTCGATAGCTTTTTCTTCAAATTTACCCGCATCCTTCTTCAACATTGTACACGGACACCCAAAAGGTTCCAGGTACTTTAAATTAGGTTTTCGATTATTCAACAACTTATAACTTGTCTTTTTGAGTCGTTTAACAGTTAGAACTCGATTATGCGTATAGAAAGATGTATTCACCGCCTCATTCCAGAATTGGACGGGAAGCTTAGAATCAGCGAGCATACTTCGTGCAGCTTCAATCAAGGTTTGATTCTTTCGTTCAGTAACAACATTTTGTTGAGGTACATAAGGTGCACTGTATTCTCGATGAATTCCTTTTTAAACACAAAAGAAATCTAATACAGTGTTTTTGAATTCAGTACCATTATCACTTCGGATTCTCCTCACCTTTTGTTTGTATAGTGATTCGATCTTAGTGATAAGGTTTTGTACCAAAATCGGTGTTTGATCTTTCGAACTCATAAATAACACCCATGAGTATCTTGAATAATCATCAGTCACCACAAGACAATACCAATCCCCGGAAATACTCACACGATTCACAGGACCAAACAAACCCATATGAAGTCGTTCAAGAGGAGTATTAATGGAGTTTAATAACTTAGAGGGATGTGTCTTCTTCTTCTGCTTGCCCTTTTTGCATGCAACGCAGTGATCAGATAAATTAAAATTCTTCAACGAGACACCTTCCACTAAATCATTAGCCATTAAATAGTTCATCTTTCAAACATGTATGAGACCCATTCTACGATTCCATAGAATTGAATCTTTCTCAGTTGCTTTCGAGGCAAAACATGTTTCGATTGATGGGGATACTTTAGAGCTCATGTTTAAGACATAAATATCATTCGATCGTGGTGATCGCATGACAACCATGTCCTCGGGAATAACATAACCCGGTTTTAAGATAAGACATTCTTTGTCAGTAAATATCGTAGTGTACTTTTTATCGCAAATCTGCAACACACTTAATAAGTTATGATCCACCTTGTCACAATAATTTACTTTTTCAAAAGTAATATGACCATTTGAAACTTCACCCTCTTGTGTGATCATGCCTCCAGAATTCCCAGCAAACGCTACATAACCCCCCTTGAATATTTCTTACGTTGGTTAAAAAGTCGAGATTCCCAGTGATATGACGAGAAAATCCACTATCCATTATCCAGTTTTCACCAGACACAGTCTTGGATGAACCCTATACACAAAGTAAAGATTATTAGTTCAAAAAGGCAACCCAGGCCTCAGTCTTGGGCACCTTTTGGTTTTCTCTTTGATTATTAACTTGAACAGACTTCAACTGTTGTTCAGCAACCTGAGAATATGTTGCAGGCTTTCTAGATTTTCGTCTCAGATAAGCAGCTTGAACAATATTTGAATTCAAGTTCCTACAAATTGGCTCATATGGATTAAACTTTGGTTTTACCTGACCATGTGTCTCATTAACATGAATAACCTTCCGATGATTCACATTAGAGAACATGATATGAGTATCATCAGCATACGAGACAGGTCATTTCAGAATCTCCTTTACCAAAGGAACCGGTTTGGAATGGTCTTTGATAAAAGGATGAAGATTCCGATAGCTCTTCTGACTACAATTTCTCACTACATGACCATGCTGACTGCAAAGGAAACAGCTTCGCATGTCTACACGATGATGTTGAGAATTAGTTAGAGCAGAGTATGCAGAAGATTGATGATGGCTCACATTTTTGGTCATGCTCTTAGCAAACTCATCAGATAATTCATATTTCTTTTTCAAGTAAAAATCTAAGTTAGAGCTATTTGAAAAACTTTTCAGAGTATTTGTTCACGTTGATTTTACAAATTTATTCTTTTTAGCATGTGTTAACACTTGCTTGGCTTTAGTCAATGGATTAGAAGAAGCTGATGTTTTTGCTTGAGCATAAAGACATTCAAGTTCTTGAATCTGTGATGTTTCATTTTGAAATACACTATCAATCAGTTCTGGTTTAATGATGCAAATTGGAATGTCTTTCTCAGAAAACATTGTGTCAATTCTTTTCAACTTGAAAACTCTAACAGATGATGGCTTAGAACTAGGAGGATTAAGAAAACGCATTAAGTCCTCATCAGAAATCTTTGGTTTATCTGACTTCTTTGCCTTCACTGGTTTAGTTTTCACAAGTTCTTCATTTTTCATTTGAGGCTTGAATGAACCATACACAGCTTCCTCAAATTCTTGAGGCTCGCAAAGAATATGATTAGAACTTGGAATGTTTTTATTCTTGTGTATTACCTCAGGTTCAAATACGTCCTCGATAATCACTTTGTCAATATTCTCAACAAAGACTTTGTTGCTTTGAACATGGGGTTTTTGAGGAGTAACTTGGGTTTTAACAGTTTCTGTTTTAACTGGTTTAGATTTTTCAGAAATCACAAATTCTTTTTCAATCAAATCCTCTTCTTTTCTAGCAAAAGGATTAATTTTGTAATCATTGTGAAAAGGTGGCGGAATTTCAACAAAACCGATACCTCTCTTTGAATCTTTTTGTTTTCCAGACACTTCGATTATTTCATTTAACAGAAAAGAAGAATTTCTAAATTTACCCAATTTGTTCTTCAACTCAAGAACCTCATTCTCAAGCTCGGTTATCTTTGATCTATGTTTCAAAATTTCTTGAAACTTTTGGTCATTAATTGTCATTTTCTCAGACAACTCTGCCTTGAGATCGTGGTTACTTGTCGACAATGCTTCGATCTTTTCTCGAGATCTCATTTGAGATTCAAGAGATTGTCGATAAGTATCCTTCAGAGAAGCAATTTCTCTTACAAGATTATCATTGTGATTTTTCAAAGCTTCTAACTTAGGTTTGTTAGATTCACAATCAACACATGATACTTTAACAGATGAAGTAGCAGAGATAGAATGACTAACCTCATTGATCTTGGCCATGCAAGCAAATACAGTTGGAGACTTGTCACGTGAATTGTTAGAATCAGATTTTGAATCATTATCAGAAGACAACTCACTTTCACTTGCATCTTGACAGTCTTTATGTAACCCAAACATAGCTAAATTTGCTTGAGTGTCATTACACAGTAACCGTTGTGACCAATCATTTCCATCTGCCAACATTGCTTGTGATGTAGAAGTAGATGGTTTCTTTTTAGCATCACTACCTCGTGGTGTAGAAGAATTTTGATGTTGACCACGAGGACCAGTATACTATTTCTTCGGTTTGTCATATTCCTTAGCAAAATGCCCAAATTCTTGACAATTATAGCATTTTACTTTCAACTTGTCAAAACCCAATTTCTTGTTTAAGGCCGGAAGATCTTTTCCAGTTCTCTGCATGAATCTTTTAACTTTACGGACGATCATAGCCATGTTCCACTATAAATCCAGGATTTCCAAATCATCTGGATCTATCTGATCATAGTCCTCATCAGTTAAATCACTTGTGGCAATCTTACTACTCACCAAGTTTTCATATGAAGACATGAAAGCTGTCAGAAAAGCAAAGTTTTGCTCAGCTTCCTTCATATTGACACTAGGTGGTGAAGCAAATGGATTAGTAGTAGTTGAACTTCCAGAACCACCAGACAATCCAGAATTACCAGCGGAGTAAAAACATACTTTTGGATCATTAAACATAGTTGATTCCTTTTCACTTGCAGCATGAATAAGAAAAGCAGTTATTGGAGAGATCATTGAACTAAGAGGCATACTTCCACCATAGAAAGCAGGATCTTGACTTTCCTTGGAGTATTTTTGACACTTAAGATCATATTCTCTGGCTTCAATCTTTTGTAAAAATTCAAGTGCAGTCAAGTCTTCATTCAAGAAATAATCATTCTCTTTCAAAACCATTAGAAATGTTGAGTAAGAACTTGGTAGCACACTCTTAATAGTGTCAATTTTATCAGTCTCAGAAATTTCCAATTTCATCTTGTCCATTTCAGCAATTAAATGATTAAATCGTGTAATCATCTCTTCAACTGTTTCTCCCTTCAATAGATTAAAGTTTCGAAACTGAAACTTGAGCATCACTTTCTTACTCTCAGCTGTGTTCCCCATACTTCTCATACGCAGATGTTGAAATAAAGAAGCACATCTCTTTATGCTACCCACTTGATGAAAGATATTTCCAGGTAATGCCATAGTAAGGGTAGAATAAGCCCTTATCTCGATTTCTAAAGCTTTTTTCTCTTCTTGTGAGTATTGAGAAACAACTTTAGGAGTATACCCAATAGTGTCATCACCAATCATTGGTGCCAAATAAACCTCATCTAGACAATATGAGCAATCAGGGTGAACGGAACCCAAATGAGCACGAAACCGAGGTTCCCATTTAGCAAAATAGCTAAATTTCATCAACCTAGGACACTTTGTATGTGAACCTATCTCGGTATCAAGTTGTAACATTTGTTTCATCAACATGTTTTGAGAATCTAGTGCATACATACCAACCATTTTGTAAAGTTTGAAACTTTAAGGATTAAAAACAAACTTAGGTAACGAATCTGTGAATAATGTAACGAACTGTAAACAGATATAGCGAACTGTGAACAGTAATTAACGAATTAAACCTTAACGAAATAAGGATTAATGTTAACGAACAAGAAATGATTTTAGCGAATCAAATGATTAACGAATCAACTCAGACCACAAACCAGATGGTCAACGAATCAGTCAACACTAACGAATTGACTAATTTAATCATGAAGTGCAAGCTTAGTTGTGAACTAAAAGTTTCTTGTAACGAATTAGATAACGAACAGGTTATAGTTGATAGCGAATCAACCTATAACGAATCAGGCAGTTACAACCGTTTGTAACAAACTCTGACACCTAATGCCACGTGACACAGGTTGTTATAACACAAATCCCAAGGTAGACACGTGTCACACGAGTTTGTTAGACACGAATCAGATGATTTAACGAACTTATTAACGAACCACTTGGATTTTATAACGAATTGACTATCTTAGATAACGAATCAAAGTGACCAAGATGACGAATCACCATAAAGATGATAACGAATCAAAGTCATCTTCAAATCTTCAAATCTTCAAAGATAAATTCCAGATTTTCTGGAAATGAAGTACAAGAAACCCAGAAACTCATATCCGTAATGTGCACTCAAATCTTAACCAAATTTCACAAATAACCTACCAAACGACTCGCAAATCAATCGCGAATCCAAAACACCAATACTTGTAACCGATTAACCCCTATCTCGAATCCAATTGTACCAAAACCAAACCTCTGTTTCGGACACGAATCAGAATCAATACCAAATCAAATCACAATCAAACCAAACTTCAATTCCAATCCTCCAAACCTTTCTTATACCTTAACCAACTCAAATTCAGTCCAAACCTTCCATAATTCAATCGAAGCACCTCAAATTGATCCAAATTTACCCAAACAGAACACTATCATTACATAATACTAATTAACAGTTCAATACTCTAATTAAACAATCAAATCAAGTGTAATTGAGCCCCGAAAGCTCTGATACCACTTGTTAGAACCCTAGAACCAATCACAATAACTATAACAGATATCGGATCTGTGTGTATTTGATTAATCCTTAACTCGGATCTAGCTCATAATTACGTATGATTATATGTTATATATGTATATATTATCAGTATTAGTAGTTGTATATGTGAATAATATTAAGGTGAAGATCGAGAGCGATTTGGACAGCACTTCGTTAATTACTCTCAAAACTTAAATTAAACGTGAACAGTGTTCAAAACTTAAATAGAGGATGGGGTTAGTTCGTTAACATTCCCTAACGAACTAACACCCAACTCGTTACATACATTAAAGTTAAATAACCATAACGAATAACCCCCTGATTTGTTAACATCCCCTAACGAATCAGGAGGGAATAAACTTAAAGTCTTAGTTCGCTAAACAACCTTAGCGAACTAGACCTTACATTAACGAACTAACAAGATAACTTAATTGTTTATTACATTAAATAAAACGTCAAATACGTTAAAGATAAATACAAAAGACTCGAGACGCAAAACCGTGCACTAACAGACGCTGCTTGAACGGGCGATGAAGGATATCAAAGACAAGGCAAGAGCCCGTTTTTTTTTATTTTGATGATGTTTCTAGGGATAAGGGATAATGGTTTGTAATAGACAATTGTTACTAGCATGAAGGATCCTTGATCCTTAAGACAATTTCCAGGGGTAGCAAAGGTGGAGGGATCCTCTGTTTGTGGGGATGAAGCCTTTGATGCCCCTGACTTTTATTTTCCTACAATTGGTTAAACTGTTAGTAACAACTTACTTTAACCCGGATGGATGGTCCATGTTTAAATGGTGAAATTTGGGTTAGATTTTGGTAATTCTAAGTAAGTTTAAAAAAAATTATAACCTATTTGCGGGTTATTATCTGTTATTCTAAAAATTAGTTTAACATAGTTTTAAATTTATTGAGATCTTTAAGAAACATATTTGACTAAACAGTTTTAGGATAGAATATCCTTGCAAAAATAAACTGAGGATCTTAAACCCTTAAATAATTGAGTTTACAAAGACCTTAACCAAATAAATGTAAATTGATATGTAGAAATCATATCATAAGGTTTAATTAGACCTAAGTTACCGTAAATATTGGTCCTTCCGTGATCCTTGTAAAAATAAATTAAGGATCTTGAATCCATAAGTGTTGATCCTTTTGTGATCCTTGTAGTTGAACTTAGGATATTTGTTGCAAATAACTTATAAAATTAATTGGGATTAAACCTAATAAACTGGGGACAATCCCATAAAATAAACAGGGGACAAGCCCGTGCAACTGGGGACAAGCTCGTGTAACTGGGGACAAGCCCGTGCAACTGGGGACAAGCCCAAACTGGGGATTGGCCCAAGGATATGGATGTTAACGGGGATTTTGCCAAAACATAAGTGACGTGAAAACGCCAAAAGCTTAGCTAACATGAAAATGTTAGAAACATTTGTCTTGAGATATCATGAAAATGTTATAAACCGGTGGTATGGTACGTCTACCATAAATCGTAGGATCCTCCATATAGCCGAAGACAACGAAATTGTTAGGCACGAAAAGTGTACTGGTCCCGCTGCCCCGAACTATACCTTGGATAACGTGCGCTCCAAGAGAGAGTGTAGAAACTATAATTTATAAGAAAGGTGAAAACCTTTAAACCTTGGAAGATATGACCATCAGGAGTCACATCTTAATCGTGGGCTATGCCAAAGAAAATAGTAATGTACCTTAAGTGTGACGGAGAGGTAGCCAACCTCTTAGTTATTGATCCTCAAACTATAATCCTGCATTGTTCTTTAAAACTTGGAAGAGACAAACGCTAAGAATATATTATCCTTAAATTAATATAAATTTCAAAGGAATAAGTAATCAGACAGATTTTACCAATTTAGGATCCTTGATCCTTGAGTGATGCTTGATTTTCTAAGGATACTGGATCCCGATTAGAAAAAATACTTCTTGAGATGGATAGCATTCTATGCTCTTGGTAACTTGTTGCCTTCCACAGTGAGCAAATGATATGCCCCCTTTCCTGCCTCCGACTCGATCAGATAAGGACCTTTCCACTTGGGTGCTAGTATTCCATCTGCCGGATTGGTTGTGTTTTGGAAGGCTTTCCTCAATACCTGATCTCCTTCTTGAAATCCTCTGATCCTTATACTTTTGTTGTATTCCCCGCTACCCTTTGTTGATAGGCTGGCATTCTGATTTTCTCTAGATCTCTCAGCTCTTCAATAGTGTCCAAGTCTTTGAGAAGGATTTCATTATTAGCTTCAGGATCACAGATGCTCGTTCTGGCTGTAGGAACCACCATCTTGGTAGGGATTACAGCCTCTGAGCCAAACACCATTGAGAAAGGTGTTTGACCTGTTGCGTTCTGGGGTGTTGTCCTGTCAGCACAAAGAAAATAGGGTAGTTCTTCAGCCCATTTACCCTTCTTGGCTCCCAACTTTTTCTTCAAGATGTTGATTATGATCTAGTTACTTATTTCCTCCTGGCCATTAGCCTGAGGATGAACTGTAGTGGAGGTAATCATCTTGATGCCCCAGCTGTCACAAAAGTTAGTGGTTCTTTTCCCGATAAACCGGGAACCATTGTCACAAACAATTTAAGAAGGGATACCAAATCTAGTTATAATATTCTGTTTAATGAAGGATATAACTTCCTTTTCTCGGACTTGCACGAATGCTTCTTCTTCAATCCATTTAGAGAAGTAGTCTGTCATGGTGAGCATAAAGACTTTTTCGCCTGGTGCTTTTGGCAGCTTGCCTATGACATCCATTCTCCATTTCATGAAAGGCCATGAAGAGGATATAGGATACATAGATTCTGCTGGCTGGTGAAGGATGTTTCCATGTCTTTGGCAAGCATCACACTTCTTTAAGTATTCCATTGCATCCTTCTTCAATGTTGGCTAGAAGTATCCAGTCCTAAGTATCCTGGAGAATAACGCTCTTCCCCCTGTGTGGTTGCTGCAATCACCTTCGTGGAAGTCTTGGAGTACCTCTTGTATCTCAGTTGCCTCGATACATCTCAAATAGGGACCTGCAAGAGATTTTCTATAGAAAATATCTTGTAAAATAATAAACTGCGATACCTTCAACATGAAAGCTTTAGGGTTCTCTCCCGTAGAGATTTCTCCATCCCGGAGGAATTTCTTGATTGGGAGGATCCAAGATCCTGCTTTTGGAGAGGATGAAAGGATCCTTAAGCTCTTCTGTGCAATCCACTGTCACCTCCACAACTTTCTGTTCTTCAAATTTCCGGAGACAATATATGAATGATAGGTATCTTTACATCATCCGAGATCTTCAATGATGAGGCTAAGTTTGCTAAGGCATCTACCCCAACATTTTCTTCTCTTGGTACCTGTAAGATATTAAACATCTCGAAGGATTTTGCTAATTCCTTCACAATTTCTAAATATTTGACCGTATTCTCACCTTTTACGGTGTAAGAACCGTTAAAGTGGTTAGTTATAAGTAAAGAGTCTATATAAACTTGAAGATACTTGATCCTCATCTGTTTGGCTAAAAGTAAACTTGCGATAAGTGCTTCGTATTATGCCTCATTGTTGGTGGCTTGAAATGCACATGTAATGGACTGGGGTATTATGTCCCCCTGTGACGATTTCAGTAGGATACCCAATCCTGTTCCTCTTACGTTGGATGCTCCATCAGTAAAGAGGATCCAAAGTCACACCCCGACTAGGAGGCTGAACGTGACGATTGAATACCAATCAAAACACAGCAGAAATAAGGTAACAAATTTATATTAAGACACTACGTCAAAGTTACAATCAAATGTCTAATACAACTACAAAACTAAAAATTTAACTACCATTTAATTAGGTGAAAATGTTCTACTATCCATCATGGCTTCTTCGGGTTACGCTCTATGGTTCGGCATTAGTCTTCTAAAAGTATTTTCTATCTCCAAGCGAGCTCTTGTTTAAGGCTCTAAATCTCCATATCCGAATAAAGAGTACCTGAACACATGTTTAAAATAATTGGGTCAACTAAAAAGTTGGTGAGTTCATGAGTTTAAGTTGCACATTAAGCAAGTTCACAATCAAACCTGTGTCCACGACCTGTGAACATCTAAAATATATATACCCCTTACCCATATCCCTTATTGGTATGGGTTAAATTTACTTATGTCGGCCAACATAAGATACAAAAATGCGTAGATATATGTAACAAGATAACCATTTCTCATTCAGTGAGAGTTCGTCCATGATATAGGCCCACTGTGTGTGGCGGTCTCCCAGATAGTACTACCCATATATCCCGTGACTCCTTTCGGAGTTAATGATTGTGCTACAAAGTCGGGAATTGTTTTTGGCAGCTAAAATGGTCTTGATTAATAATACACCAATAAGTTTAAAAACATATAGAAGCATGTATCCACCCAAAAATTTAAAAAAAAAACCGTAGTGCAGCGTGAACTCACCTGGGTTGATGTGTGAAGACATGAATATTAAAGGAATATTGTAGGCTACGGCTCCAAATTATAGACATCCCTAAAACCATATAATTTGTCACTAAAAAGTAATATGCGTGATATTATATGTGCCAGTGACCTAAGTTGGTTAGTTTATGCATATTCTTATGTTATTTGAGATTATGGTTGCATATTGTGACATGGGTCATAACAAAGTTTCCTTATATAAAAAGTTGTGGGATTTGTCTTGCGAATTTATTCGAAGAAAATATGGTTTATAGCAAAAAAAGGGTTTCTATAGAATGATTTATGTAAATATAATTGGGATTAAATAACATGCAATGTTTAAAAGTAAGTCTCAATGTTGTCGTATCTATAAATTTGGCGTTTTAAACGCATAGTCACAATTCTAATGCGTGGATTATTATTTTATACTTGGCATCATATTTCAAATTTTTTGTTACTGGGAAAGCATAAGGTTTTTGTAAAAAGTTTTGAAACCTTCTTTTTGAGTGTTTTACGTCAAGTAATCGATTAAAAGTGTAAGGACAAGTTAAAGATTATACTTCTTAAATTTTCTTCCAATGTCATTTTTATATGTTGAGAATCTCCAAAAGAAAATATAGATTTTATATTTTAAGAATTTTGGTTTCGGCTAACCTATTGATATTCATTGTATTTTAATCATTAATTTATTGTTAAGAGTTAAATCATACAATACAAAAAACTTGAATGAGTTTTATAATTATATTTCAATATATATATATATATATATATATATATATATATATATATATATATATATATATAATAAGGGTCCGAAAAATATATGGTTTGGATCAGTTTCCGGTTTTTATAGTGTAAACGTTCAGTTTAATCATGTGATTAACCCTTACGTCAACAACGTGATTTTTCTTCCTAATTCTTAGTTTATACATATAAATTCTGGAAAATATTTCGAATGGAACTTTTCAATCGATTATAATGGTTGTAGCTTGTACATGTTGTTTATCATGTGTGTTGCTGGTCTAATCGTATGATAGCTCGTATACTGAAAGAAGGGTATTTCTTTATTTATTATGACAAATCTTAATATAAAAAGTTGGTTTTATTATTTCTTGGGAAAAAAAAAATAAACACCGTTTTGATTTAGGCGATATCTTTAACGTGCAACTTAACGATTTTTGTGATTATATTCTTGTGTGTATGCTTCTAAAGCATTTCTCTTTTTGGGTAGCTTATTTGGGCATTATAAACTGATCAAAATAACTATCTTTGAAGCATTGCATATGTATGGTATCGTAGGTGCCTATAGTGTGTGTAAAAATCGTGTTAAAGCGAAATAAATGAGTAATCAGGTTAGGAATCGGTACCTACTTTCGGAGCTGATTCAAGAAGCTTATGAGACTCCAAGATGCCCAAAGTTTATGTGGAAAACATGGTAATCATAGGATAGAGAGTTTAGAAAAGGTCATGTGGAAAATGGATGTTTTATGTGTGAAAATAAAGAATACGGCAACGGTTACGGCTTACCGAAGCTGTGTTGACCGTGATTGATTCAAGACCTAATGGAGGTTGTGTAGGATGCTGAAAAATGATGGATGTTCCCTGTCCAAGAAGATGGTGGGAGTATTAGAATCAAAACTAAAGAAAAATGGAAATATAACTATATGAAATGGGTGTGAAAAGGGCTAAAACCGTGGTTATGTTGGGTTTCATGTGAAACGTCTTAGGTTTGATCTGGGGCTGGAATGTAGAGTGTCATGTTATGTTGTATTTGGGGTGTTTTGAGTTTTCAAAGATGAATTGAAAGAAAGGAGAGATGTTGAGGTTGTATATATAGGAGTGAAGAAAGAATGCATGTAGAGTTTGACTTTGGTAGTGTATAAGATCTTACTAAATCCTTTGTGTGATTTGGTGAAGATTGGATAGAGAGAGAGGGGGATAGTTCGTTGGATTCAAGAGAGAGAAAGAGAGATTGTGACATTGTGTGAGGGATTTTACAAAAGATTGTTTGGAAAGATAAAGATTTCCTAAATCAAGTTGATTTTAGCTTCCCAAAGTAAAAGTCAAAGGTGTGTGTGGTAGCATGTGCACGAAATTTAGGAGGCAGGATAAATGTTGTGTAAGTTTTATTAACTTTAGTTATCACATTTGTTAAGGAGTCCAAGTGGGTTTTGATTTTGCCTACCCATTGTTTATTTTATAAAATCTTTAGTATGGGTTGTTTATATAGGTTGGAGTTCGTGATTAAACTTAGTATTTGATACAATTTGAAGCTTATAAATATATGGAAGTCAAAAGAGAATGTAGGTATATTTAACAACACGGTGTATCTACATTTTTATATGTTTGGTGTAGTTGGTAGCTCGATGGTTTTGAAGAAGGGTTTGAAAGAATGATTTTGATTCACCAATTTATTATTTTTATCACTGGATGTCTAGATTAAAATTCCTAAATAATATATTGTATTTTTATTTGTTTCTAACGTTTAAGTAACCAATTACTATCTTAAAATTTTAACTAGTATGTATTTATTAATATGCATCATACGTGTGTAGTTAGTAATTATATATTGTGGATGGGTTTACCAAGTTCTAACTCGTACATGTGTGTCCAAGTAATTACCTATGATTTTCATTGATACAAATATTTATATTTAGGTTTTACTAACATAAACCTTTAACTAGTACTCCATAGGTTAGTAATGGTGACTAAAACATATAGTTACGGATCTTATTTAATAATGATTGATTGTCCGTTAAGTAAAACGGTTACAACATGAATTTGTATGTTATGAATTATATGGATTTGGATTCGATTTTAATGCTATTTGGCTAACCCAACTCGTATGTAAGAGTGATATGGATTTTATAATTTAGCGATTAAATTGTACATTAAGCTAAACGTGAATGATTTAAGTATAGATATTGCACATAGGTGATTTGGGTTCAGGTTTGTTGTTATTGTTACGAACCGAATTGTGATATATAAAGTATGGGATCGAGCCTACCGGGAATAGTCCAATTGGTTATATTATGGTCGGGTATTAGGGTTGTTGCATCGCGCGTCGTGCAATTTGTTCTAAGCTAACATGAACTAAGAAACTAGAGTTTGGTAGCTTAAGTCTAAAAAAATAGATAGGTAAAAAAAATTCAGGCCTTAAAATTAGGGTTGTTACATCCAAGGATCCTTGGTTTCTTCCAATTGCTGACTTCCAAATCAGCTTCCTCTGGCATGTCGCTACTGAAGTCAGCCACAAAGTCTGCAAGAGCTTGTGACTTAATGGTTGTTCTGGGCTTATGCTGAATATCATATACGCTCAGCTTCACATCCCACTTGGCCATTCTTCCTGACAATTCTAGTTTTCTAAGCACATTCTTAAGAGGGTAATTAGTTCTCAAAATAATAGTATGTGTTAGTGTCTCAACTTGGTTGAGGCCATAATCAAAACAAGAATTAATTTTTTAAGATGAGAATATCTGACCTCTGCATCTAATAGGCTTTTACTTACATAGTATATCGGGTGATGTTGACCTTCATGATCCTTGGCTAGAACAGTACTGACTGCATTACCTGACACAGCTAAGTACAGGGACAGTGGCTCACCATCTACTGGCTTCAACAAAGTAGGCGCTGAGGATAGGTAGTCCTTAAGTGCCTTTAGTGCATCCTCATGCCTTTGAATCCATTCGAATTTCTTATTCTTCCTCAAGATATCGTAGAAGTCTTTTCACTTGTCTGAGGATCTGAAAATGAAATCGTTGAGAGCAGTTATTCTTCCCGTTAATCTTTGGACGTCTTTTGCATTCACATGAGACTTTAAATTGATGATGGTCTCTATTTGCTCGGGGCTCGCTTCTATTCCCCTTTTGGTCACCATGTATCCTAGAAACTTCCCAGCCTTAACACCAAAATGGCATTTTGACGGGTTCAGCTTCATATTGTATTGATCCAGGATATTGAATGCTTCTTCAAGATCTCTAAGGTGATACTCAGCCCTTTTTTACTTTACTACCATGTCATCTATGTAGACTTTCATGGTTTTTCCTAACTGATCTTTGAACATCATGCTCACCAACCTTTAATATGTTGCCCCTGCATTTCTTAATCCAAATGGCATGGCAATATAACAGTATATGCCGGTAGGAGTCATGAATGTTATATCCTCCTGATCAGATGGTTCCATTTAAATTTGTTGAAATCCAATGAAAGCATCCATGAAGGTAAGCATCTCATGCCCTATCGTTGCATCCACCATGGAGTCTATATATGGTAACGAGAAAGGATCCTTGGGGCATGCCTTATTTAAATTAGTAAATCAACACACACCCTCCACTTTCCATTCTATTTTTAAACAACAACCACATTAGCCAGCCATCAAGGACATTTTAACCTCTCTGATCATACCGGCCTTAAGAAGTTTTTCAACCTCTTCTTGTGTGATCGTGTTCCTCTCAGGTTCGAATTTCTTTCGCTTCTGATGAACGGGTTTAACAGAATAATCAAATCCCAACTTGTGATTAATTACCTCCTTAGAAATACCTGTCATATCTGAATGCTTGAAGGCGAATGTGAATTTTCTTCGCTTTAGGAAGGATACTATATCCTTCTCAATGTCATCTGGGATACTAGATCCTAGGAATACTTTCACGTCTGGATTCTCGAGATCCAAGATTACTTCTTTTATGTCTCACTCCCGAGCCTCCAGTACGCTCCTAGGATTCTGTTGTGATTGCTATGCTATTGTCTGTTTAGTTGTTGGCTTCATGGATGAATAATAATAGTTTTTGGCTTCCATTTGATCACCATCTATCCTAACTACTCCCCAAGGAATTGGCAGCTTGATACATTGATGGTTAGTAGAGGCTACATTCTTCATTCCATGTAGCCAATGCTGCCAAGAATAACGTTGCAACAAGATAGATTGTCAACAACACAAAATTTTTTGTAAGAATTTAACCCTTCGATGTATATTGGGAGTTTGATGTCCCCCATTTTTTTCTTTGTTTCGCCACTAAAACCAACTAGCACCGACGTTCCCGGGATGATTTCTGAGTCTGGAATATTCATTTTCTGCAGTGCGTCATGCTGGATGATGTTGACCGAGCTTCCACCATCAACCAGGATCCTGCGAACATAATGGTTAGCAATAAATAAAGTGACAATCAAACCTTTATGGTGCGGATCCTAGATGCTTGTCTTATCTTCTTCATCAAAGAAGATTCTTTTGTCAGTCGTCAAATTTGTGGAAATGACTGGTCATTCCCCATTCTCTAACTTGGTTTCCTTGGCGTGTCTTTTTGCCGAGGAGAAGGAAGTACTGCATATATCTGAGCCTCCAGAGATTAAGTTGATTACTTGTGCATCTGGTGGGGGCGGAGTTGCTTTTTGCGGGATCTCTTCAGGATCCTGGATCCTGGACCTTTTTTCTTCCCAAGAGCTCCTTGAAATGGTCCTTGCTTAGGAGATATTCAATCTTCAGTCTGATGGCAAAAATCCTCGTGGAATGCACACCACTTGGATTTGTCTTTAAAGGATGTTGTTTTCTCGTTTCTCTGAGGCCACCTTGCCTTCTCACTTAGATCCTTCATGACATAGATTAAACCATGAGTATCTACTGAGAAGCAATATTTTGAGATGCTCGGGTAATCTTCATTGTCGTCGTCTCCTTCTTCGACAGCTCGGACATTCTGATTGTTGAATTTGGAGCACGGCCTTGTGTTGTTGTTCTTGAACGAGGATCCTTGTTTCTTGTTAGGGGTTTCATGCTTCAGTTTACCCCTAATCGTTCCTGGATCCTCTTGTCATCCTCTAGCTTTATGAATCTGAGCGCCCTGTTTCTGACTTCATCTTGAGTCCTGCATGGAGTCATGACAAGATCATCATAAAAGGGGGAGCCCCTTTGAACTCCCATCTTGAAGGCTTCAACTGCCGTAGCCATATCAAGATTAGGGATTTCAAAGGCTTCACTTCCAAACCTTGTAACAAAATTCCTAAGGGATTCATCATAAGGCTAGACAACTCGGTATAAATCACTACTCAACTTTTCAAATTTCCTACTACAAGAAAACTGACTGTTGAACAAGTTAACTAAATGCTAAAATGAAGTAACAGAGAAAGGATGGAGACTTAGCAGCCATTTAAGTGCAGATCATGTTAGTGTGGATCCGAAACCCTTGCATAGACAAGCCTCCTTGAGTTTTTCAGGAATCGGATTAATCTCCATCCTCTCCCTGTATTTAGCCACATGCTCTTCGGGATCAGTTGTTCCATTATACACCTTCATGTTGGGGGGTCTGAAATCGCTTTGGAATTTCAGCATCACAAATAGGGGAAGCAAATCTAGACAATTTGTGGCTCCCTTCTGGTATTTCAGGGATCGGTCGGACCACCCCTGGCACACTGGATATCATATCCTTAAGCTTCTGCAATTCCTTAGCCATAGCTTGGTTGATTCATGCACCCTGCATAGGACCAAGATTAGCACCTAAGGATATAGAGTTATAGGTGTTACCTCTTTGTTGCGTGAATGTCGGCATCCCAGAAGAATAGCTGAGGTAGGAAGCATCTGCTATGGGAGTTGGTCCACCAAAAGCTATGGTCCGCATGGGGATTATATCTCCTTCATGGACCTCGGAGGACCGTTGATGTTGAAATTCTAAGGATCCTTGATTCTGGAAGAAGGATCCTTGAATCTGGGAGATGTAGGATCCTTGGTGATACAACCAAGAGGATCATGGCTGAAGGATTGATAATCCTCGTTCGAAGATCGAGAATCCTTATACCTGCTGACCCATCGACCCTTGATTAAGGATGGATGATCCTTGCTGAAAGGTCGAGGATCCTTAAACCTGCTGACCCATGGATCCCAAATCTCATATATATGATCCTTGATGAAATATTGAGGATCCTTGAACCTGCTGGCCCATTGATCCTAGATTAAGGATGGATGATCCTGGTTGGAAGATTGAGGATCCTTGAGTCTGCTGACTCACGAGTCACGGTTGAAGTATAGACGATCCTTGAGTATGTTGAGCCAAGGATCCCGGAGTGGTAAAATCCAGCATCCTAGGCATTAATGGATTCTGATCCTACGCTGGTCTCTTAGTCCTCTTGAGGTCTTCTATCTCCCAAAGGATCCTCTGGCTGGTCTTGTTTTGCTGCTCCATGTATGCTTTAACCTGTGAAAACATAGTAGAAATATCATTGTTAGTATTAACTACCGAAGTGGTAGCTGTGGTTTTTGAGCTCTGGAAGACTGGTAGTTGCGTCTTGTTTCCAGCAGTAGTGGCCCTTGGCACTCCCGCAATTGGAGAAGGCATTGGCAGTGAGGATCTTGGTGGGAGTGAAACTGATGAAGGCATGGTTGATGAAGCAGAATATTATTGAGAGGCCATTGATGGTGGTATTGATTAAAAGGTTGAATATTGATAGGGTATTTTCTAGATTATAGCACCAATTGCCCCACGGGGGGGTGCCAAATAGTTTTGGTCAAAAATCTACTAAGGATAATGTAACCAAATTCGTTTGGTGAGTTTAGTGCTAAGATAACAAATATGATATTCAATCGATTGCAAACACAAACACAAGGATTTGTTGCGAGGAAAAAGCCTTGATCATGTTTGGATCGTCGACAAAAAACCCTGGGTGATGACAAATCGTCTATCACCACTTTATTAATGTAAAAATCGGGTTACAAGGGTGGAGTTTATGATCAACAAATACAATGAAGCTAAGTGTGTGTATGAACTGCTTAGAGATTTCTTGAGAGAGTTTATGAACGTGAGCTAACAAGTGATAAACCTAGTTGATCATAACCTCATTATAAACAAAAAATAACAAGTAACAATTAATCCTACAAATCCGTCACTCTTCCCACTAGTCGTTCCTTCTCCTTTGACCACGTACGGGGGTCGTCCAGTAGCGCAAAAATAGGATGACCAAGTCGTCCAATCATTGTATCTATCAAACGCAACGCCACTCAAATACAATTATTAGTTAACAGATAATACCAATGATCCTTAATCCTTTACAACCTAGAACATATCACAAGGATAATTTATCCATAAGTATTCAAGGACAAAGGATCATCAGCATAAACTCTACGCCTTAACAGAAACAGTGGAAGTGGATTGACAGATGGTGATGGCGGAGGTGGTTATGTGACTGTGGTGACGGTGGCTTATGACAGCGGTGGTGTGGTGACTAGTTGTTGGTGGTTTGGTGACTAGTGGCCGGCGGGAGGAAAGAAGAAGAAGAAGAAGAAGAAGAAGAAGAAGAAGAAGAAGAAGAAGAAGAAGAAGAAGAAGAAGAAGAAAAAGAAGAAGAAGAAGAAGAAGAGAAAGAAGATGAAGAGAAGAAGAAGAAGAAAAGACATATAATATAAATTTTTTTTGGATCTTTTTAACCCATCGCGATACGAAATGGGTTAAATACACTTGGATCGCGATACGCGACCCAAATTAATTGTAATTGGGGTTTTACACCATCGCGATACACAATGGGGTATGTGTGAACATCATCGCGTAGCGAGATGGCGTCACTGATGTTAGGGATCCCTACCTTATCACGATACGCGATGGAGTGGTTGCTAAGCCCATCGCGTATCGCAATACGCGATGGGCTTTGTTAACAGAAAGTTTTTTACGAAAATGGGTCCAGACATTCTCCGACCTGACCACTTTTCGGCATCTCGACATCACCCTGAACACATTTCCGAACTCAAAACATACTTTTCGTACCTGGAAAGACGTGTAATTGTTCAATTTCTTACCGAACTTCATGAACTTCCAACTCGTCAACAAGCTTCCCCACACTTGGTGTTTGCAACACAAAACTCAAGATGACACTTAATATAAGACTCAATAGATGAAAACAAACTGGACAGACACTTACAAACCCCGGGTTGCCTCCCGTAAGCACTGAATTTCATGTCTATAGCTCGACAATGCCTCGAACTCTCAATTGTCTTCATAAGTTGGTGAAGTCACAATGAAACTCACTGATTCCTTGTCTATCTCATGAATATCCTTCATTTCCAAGTATGGCTTCAATCTATAGCCATTTACCACTTGCCTCACATGATCATAAAAATCCTCAATCTCGTACTGACCGTGGTTTCCAACTCTAACAACCGAATACGGGCTCGTCCACTTACTTTTCAACTTACCCGAATCCTCATGTTGTATAACCAAACCTTTTTTCCAACCTCAAAGTTCTTCAACCGAATATTTGCATCATCAACCTTCTTCATCTTTGCTTTGTAAGCGGATGCACAATCGTACGCCTCATCTCTTAACTCCTCGATCCCGCACAAAGCTAACTTCCTTGCCTTACCTGCATCATCATAATCCATGTTAACCTGTTTAGTAGCCCAAAATGCTCTTTGTGCAATCTCTACCAATAAATGGCAATCCTTTCCATACACAAGTCTATAAGGAGTGGTTCCAATTGGTGTTTTATATGCGGTCAGTAGGCCCATAGAGCATCGGTCAACTTGGTTGACCAATCCTTTCGGTCCGCCCAAATAGTTTTTTGTAAAATTTGTTTGATTTGCCTATTGGAAACCTCAACTTGTCCACTCGTGTGTGGATGGTAAGGAGTTGCAATCGAATGATCAACACCACATCGTTTAAGCAATTTTCCAAATTTGAACATTTTGAAACAAGATCCCCCCCCCCCCCACACACACACACTTATGATGGTTCGGGGGACTCCTAATCTAGAAAATATGTTACCTTGAAAAAAATTGCAAACGACCGTGTGATCATTCGTCCTAGTGGTTATCGCCTCAACCCATTTAGACACATAGTCAACGGCCACTAGGATGTATAAATTTCCGTATGAATTCAGGAATGGGCCCATGAATTCGATCCCCCAAGCATCAAAAATTTCAAATACTAGGATCGGGTTCAAAGGCATCTCATCCCTCTTAGAAATGCGCCCAAGTTGTTAACACTTTAAACAGTGTGTCGCGAACTCGTGAGCATCCTTAAACAATGATGGCCAAAAGAAGCCACTCGTAAGAACTTTGCTAGCAGTTTTCTGGCCACTAAAGTGACCCCCACACGCAGATAAATAAGCGTGTTCCAACACCGATCTGAAATCCTCCTCGGGTATGCATCGTCTGTTCATCTGATCTGCACCTACTTTGTACAGCTTCGGGTCATCCCAAATGTACTATTTGGCTTGAGACATCAAATGTTTCTTTTTCCTCCTTGGCCAATGCTCCGGGATATCACCTACAACTTTAAAAATAACAATATGAGCAAACCAGGGATTTGTGAGACTGCCAGAATTTGCTCATCCGGAAAGACTCGTTAATGGGCCCATCCTTGTCTCCATCTTCCACCATAATTCGGGATAAGTGATATGCAACAACATTTTCACTTCCTTTCTTGTCCCGAATCTCTAGATCAAATTCCTGCATCAGCAAAACCCATCTTATGAGTCTCGGTTTTGCATCTTTTTTATCCATGAGGTACCAAACTATAGAGTGGTTAGAGGTAATGATTACTTTACTTCCCCAAATATAAGACCTGAATTTATCTAGAGCATATACTATTGCTAGTAACTCCTTCTCGGTGGTTGTGTAATTCAATTGAGCATCCGAAAGATTTTACTCGCATAGTACATGGCAACAGGTTTCTTGTCAACCCGTTGACCTAAAACAGCCTCGACCGCATAATCACTTGCATCACACATTATTTCAAAAGGCAAACTCCAATCGGGTGATTGCAAGATCGGGGCTTCAACTAATTTCAACTTCAAAATGTCAAAGGCTTTAGCACATTCATCATTAAAGTCAAACGAGGCATCCTTAAGCAATAAATTACATATGGGTTTGGTAATATCACTAAAACCCTTAATAAATCGTCTATAAAACACGGCATGCCCCAAAAATGATCTAATGCATTTGAAATTCGTGGGATGAGGTAGAGTGGAAATAAATTGAACCTTAGCTCGGTCCACGTCAATCCCATGACTCGACACAACATGGCCCTAACAATCCTGTCTTGGACCATAAAATGGCTTTTCTCCCAACTAAGAACCAAGTTTGTTTCAACACATCTTTTCAAAACTCTTTCGATTTGATTTAAACATGACTCGAAAGATGTGCCAAAAATATAAAAGTCATCCATGAAGATTTCTAAAAACTCCCACGCCATATCGGAAAAAATATTCATCATGCACCTTTGAAAGGTGGCTGGGGCGTTACATAGTCCGAATGGCATTCGCCTAAACATGAATGTGCCATACGGGCACGTAAACATAGTCTTCTCCTGATCCTCAGGATGAATAGCTATTTTCTTATACTCTGAATAACCGTATAAAAAGAAATAAATTTTTTGACCAGATAGCTTTTCAACAATTTGATCGATAAACGGAAGCGGAAAGTGATCTTTCGATGTTGTCGGTTTCAGGTTTCGATAATCAACACAAATGTGCCTCCCGGTTATCGGCTGGGTGGCGACCTCGTTACCTGAGTCGTCCTTGACGACTTGGATGCCCGCATTTTTCGGTGATGTCTGTGTCGGGCTTACCCACGTGCTGTCTGAGATGGCAAAAATAATTCCAGCATCTAACCACTTCAGCACTTCTTTCTTCACTAGTTCCCTCATGTTCGGGTTCAACCTCCGCTGAGCATCGTGTGCGGGTTTGACAGTCGGATCTATTAAAATCATGTGCATCACGATCGAGTGACTGATTCCCTTAAATCCGCTATCATCCACCCGATTGCTTCCTTGTTCGCAACCACTACCGCCATCAAAGCATTTTCCTGCTAAACAGATAAATTAGAAGCAATAATAATAGGCAAAGTTTCATTCTTACCAAGGAAAGCATATTTTAAATGCTTTGGGAGCTCCTTCAGCTCGACTTTTGGTGCTTCTTGCATAGACGGTTTCAACCCGGTATCGATTTTCTCCGAAAGTGGTTCCACCTGAACTGACATGGTAGACAGTCTCCTCGCACAGCTGCAATTTCCAGCTGTCTCTCCTCCTCTTCCAGCAACTCGTCTGTTTCCACCTGTAACCTGTCAAACAAAAAACACATCTCCGCGATGCCATCCGTGCTGACGATAGAGTCGTATAGAGGGATGCACTCGTCAATGACATCAGCCATGAAGCACTCGTCATCGACCGGAGAATTATTTCTATGTGTGAAAAAATTAATCCTCAACTTATGGTTATCGAATGCCATGTCAACAGTACCATTTCTATAATTTATGTTGGCATTTGCGGTGGCCAAAAATGGCCTACCGAGGATAACCATAGGATGTTTGGTCCTCTCACCCGAAACATAATCGAGGACCAAAAAGTCAACTGGAAAGTAAAAATCTTCCATGTTCACGATAACGTCAGTCAGTATCCTGGGGAAGTTTCGGTGTCTGGTCAGCTAAGACAACCGTGGTAGCGGCTACCCGAAGCGGACCAAAATCATACTGATCGTATAGACTTCCCGGGAGAATATTAATGCTAGCTCCAAGATCTAGAAACGCTCGTGTCATTTTAAAATCACCCACTTGAATGGGTATAATGGGCGTTCCCGGATCTTGTAGCTTGGGTGGAAGAGCAGCCGAAAGGATTGCACTCACAATATCGGTAAAATCAATATGTTTAGGAATCTTATGACTCCTTTTCTGTGTGCACAACTTGTTCAAATACTTAGCATATGCGGGAATTTGTTTTATGGCATCTAAATAAGGATATTAATTTTGACTTGTTTAAACGTTTCCCACATTTCCTGTTGTTGTGGGGCCCTTTTTGATTTCATCATCGCCTTAGATGGCGCCTACAAAGCATCAGGATATGGGACGGTATTCATCTTCTCCTTGTCCTTAGGGTTGTTGGTGTCATCTCTCGGAACCGGTTTATTAATATTAGTTTCTCTTTTATTAGGTTCAGTTAATTTAACTGGTTCCGGCTCGTCATCACTGACGAGATTTTAATCAATATCTTCCACCACCCCCTCAACCAATGGTGGCGGAAACCCAACCTTGTTATCATACTTTTTACCACTTCTTATAGTGGTTCGGGTTGACTGTGGTATCACTCGGGAGTTGGCCCGCATTTTTCTGCAACTTTGCCATGTCTGCGACGAGCTGACCAATCTGCTTCAACATTGCCTCTGACGACTTATCCCATAACTCGAACTGTTGATTCGTTTCAGCCTTATGATCTGTCATAACCTTCATCAATGCATCCAACTTTGCGTGCACTGACTCATCCGCATTTCCCGAGGACCCCCTTTGTTGGTCCTGATTACCCGATGAATTTCCACCTCGGCTACCGTCTCTGTTATACCCCCGATTATGATTATACAAGCCTGTTGCTGCTGATAACCGCTCCAGCGGTAATTACCCTGCGATCTGTTCTGGCTCGATCCTTGAAAGTTCAGGTTCAACTGTGTAGACGCATTCCCGTCACGAAAATTTGGGTGATTCCTCAAGCCCGAGTGATAGGTGTTTAAATTCAACCCTTGACCCTTGGAATCCCCGTAAGCATAATTAACTTCCTCGGGCTCATCCTCCTCGTCATCATAAAACTCAGGGCAATTTTCTGCCTTATGCCCGAGTTCACCACAATCTTCACAAACCGGGAATTTCACTTCAACTTTCCCGACTTCTTTCTTCTTACCCTTTCTGTACCCAGCCAGTTCACGTTCTAACTCAGCAATTCTTTCAGACTCACTCATCACTGACTTTACTGAACTGGAAGAAGTAACATGTCTTCGCCTTTCAGCTTCTGCCTCTGCTTTAGAATCTTCACACATGAACTCCAAAAAATCCCAATCATCTTCCTCAGCAGCTGACCAATACACGAGGCCTTCAGATGCTTTCGGTCCTCGTATGTCAACCCGTCTACAAAGCATTTCACCAATTCCCACAATTCAATCTGGTGGTGTGGGCATTTTTCGATCATCTCCTTAAACCTGGTGAACGCTTCTTGAAATAATTAGCCCGATAACTGTGAAAAGTGGTGAATTTCCATTCGGGCCTCGCTCGTCTTCGACTGCGAATAGTACTCATTTAGAAATACATGCTGCATCTCGGCCCAGTTCACAATATTGTGCATCAGTAATGAGTTAAACCATTCCTTTGCTTTGTCTTTTAACGAAAAATGGAATAACCGCAATCGAACCTCATCCTGATCAAATGTACCGTCGCCAATCGACCCGTAAATAGCCAAAAAATCAGACACATGAGAATACGGGTCATCGGAAGCCATCCTGTGAAAATGAGGTACGATGTTAATATATGAAGGCAGGGACTTAAATGTCTGTTGTCCCGCCCTCCATACCTGTGGAACTAAAGGGGACACTCCATCTGAAATAGCCGGTCTGAATCGACTATTAACACCCTGAACCGGGGCTACAAAATCCCTCTTTGCCCCCGGGATTTACCAAACCACCCCTGTTCACCTGAATATTCCGAACTCTTTCGGGCCTTTCTGTCCTCCTTTCCCAATTCACCTCTTCATTATCCTCCAAACCGGGACACGCATCATTTGTTTCCCCTCTATATCATCTTCTGAATACGTACTTGGGCGATCATCTTCGAGATTAATCTGAACTCTGCGTCTACGGGTGTTATTTGAGGATGATGGTCCGGCCTGATCGCCAACTTGGTTTCGGTTTCGGTTTCGGTTTTGGTTTCTAGAAAAACGAGCTGAGTTATTTTGGTGGTTTTGTTGGTTGGAAGTAAACGATGGAGGCATGTTTTCTGGGTGAAACGTGTTATTTTCTTGGAGTTGGTTCGGGTCTGGGTTCTGGTTTTCATTCTGGTTTTGGTTTAGGTTTTGGTTCAAGTTTTGGTTCTGGTTCTGATCTTCCATCTCTGAGGTTTTGTTATGAGCTCGATTCTGCCGAGCTAATCTCTCAATTTCAGGCTCGAAAACTAGCGCCGATTGTCTGCCCGAGTGGCGGGTGTGCATAAACATGTTACCTGCAAAAATAACACACACCGCGTAAAATGAAAAAATAAAATTCAAACTAATAACCGAAAACTAAAACTAAAATTAAAATAAACACGAAAATCAAATAACACGAAAAACACTAAGCGCACTAATTCCCCGGCAACGGCACCATTTTTTATAACCGTCATTTGAGTCATGCAAAAACCTAATTAACCTAAGTAGCTAAGATAAGTAAGGTATCGTATCCACCAGGAATATGTGGTCAATGAAAATCGTGTAAACAAGTTCAATATTATGAATTAGCAAGTTTTGGTGCGGATCACACAAGCAAATAATTTTAGTTTAGAATTAAGCAAACGAGCAAGCAAACAAGTTTCAATCAAATATTAAAAGCAAGTCACACCCGGGATTTCAAGTAAGTAACTTACAGTAATCTCATGCAACCTAACAGATTAATCATTAACGGTTAACTACAGACTGATCAACTAGACAAAACGTTAGGCATCAATAATCACTTTACACACGGCACTGCTTATCAAACACTCCCTACTAGTGTGACTCAATTAAGGGAAATTATATGCTTTATCGTATTCAACCTAATAAAACAACCCTATGGTCAATTATTATAGCAACTGGTAACTAATCATTCAGATCAACGTAAACCTAAACGAATTGAACACACAGAAATACTAAACATCAATAACCATAGATTAACCATAAACAATTATACATAAACGTTCTTAGTTACATGAGAAAATTGAAATCGTTACAAACTTTACATTCCCGGGTGAGATTCAATGAGTTTAGCTGTGTCTCGGCATCATGGAATCATCAATAATGATCAAATATAGCATATAGGTGGTCTCGGTATGATCCGGTATGGTGGAATCGGCCTCATTGAGCTATGGAAATCGCCTCTTTCAAAGTATGATGAGATAGGGTCGTGTTATGATAAAATTGATATAAAACCCTAACACTCCGCCTGCACCTCCAATCGCGTATCGCGACGGGATCTTGTATCGAATGGACCATAAGTTGACATATCATTTAAGCCCGCGATGGGTCTTCAAGCATGCCCATCGCGTATCGTAATGGGTCTTGTCACCAGTAGAAATGTTTTTTCTTCTCGTTTTGCGTGCTGGACATCTCGGGTCTTCATCCCGTGCCTCAACAGGTCCAAATTAACTGTTTTAACACTTGTGACCTGAAATTCAATAAACACGTATGAAGTATCAAAGTTCCTACAACAAACGTTTAAAACTAATAAATAATTGAACATTAATATATACAAATTAACCAACCATCAATAGGATGCATTAAGTTTCTGGAGCCATGAGGTCTTTATGGGGTTTTCATCTAGGTATTCGAAAGAATATTTCAAATCCTGCTCAAGCGATCGAACCCTTGATAAGTCATTAAACTTGATCGCTATGTACAAAAGTACAAAATTACACAACTGACTTGATCAAAAATGTTAGCCATACATTGTTCCTCCCTAGCGCATCTTAATACCATTAAGAAACGGACCCAGGGGAATACGATGTATGTAAGCCGATAGATGAAATCGCGCATACTCATCCTTGGCAGAGGAAGCTTGGTGTGTTGCTTTTTGATAAAGGGGTATGCCTTGTTATGAAAAGCCATTGCTATGATTGCAAAAAGTTCAATTTTTTTAAAAATTTGACATGTTGGTTCTAAGGTTTAGGTCAAGTTGGGGAGATATGGTAAAAATCAAAATAAGCCTGAATCAAGATTAGAATCTGATCATGTTCTGATATTATGTGCTTAATTGAACCTTAATCATATCACTGATGTCTCTGAATCTTTTGTTACAAAAGTTTAAGTGGACAACAATATCCATAGTCGACTTAACATCAGACATAATAAAACTGAAAATCGTGATGGATGAACGGATTAATCAATATGATTACTTGCTTAACTCACAAAAATATGTATTTCATTTTATTTGATATTTGTTCTTAGTTTGATCTATTTTGTCTTGTTTACATTTTCTTAAAACCAAAAAGATTTTACATTTCTGAGTTATTTTCGACTTTGGTGAAAGTTGATTCGGGTCTGGATATCCAAGAATCGGAATCGAGAGATTTTTTTCTGACAAAATTTTTCAAAAATGGGAATTAAATGATTTAATGAATTGATCGAGGTCATTAACTTGGACTTGGTTAAATTCTAAATAGGTGAATTTTTGGTTCAAGGTTTTTCAGAAGATTCCTCAAGGTCATTAGTTTGAACTTGATCTGAATCGTATGTGTGAAAGTTGTTTGAACTAAATGGTTTGAAAATCAAAAAGCAAAAAATGGGGAACTTATACGGGCATATAATTCATTATCTTTTACAGGCGTATAAATGTTGATATAAAATGAAGTTATGCTGGTAAGCCTCATTATTCTTAAGCACATAACATATTTGAGACTTACATGCTGGTTCATTGTTCAAATCATTTGTCCGTGTATCTGTTAGGGCCCAAATTTTATAGTCGGATCTATGCTCAGGATCCCGAATATGCTCAGGATCCCGAATATGTTCAGGATTCTCGAATAAGTTTAGTATCCTGAGTATTAATACTAATTAAATAGATATTTCTCTCTTGGTGTTGATTTATAATTGCAGATATTAATTGTTGATTTAGTCCATGCAAAATACACGGTTGGTGGTTGAAGAAAATGCGTCAAATGTGTTATAACCGTTAGGAGTAAAGGCCAATTAATGGTTAACGGTAAAATATTGACTGTATGCTGAAATCTCGCACTTATAGTTAATATTAACACGTGGAAGAACTTTATTATTGTCAGGAATCATTTCTATGTTTAAGGATCCTGGATTTACTAACAGGTTTTCAATATTCGGTATCCCCGATAATTGCTAGCTGTTGTATTATACTTGGATATTTGAAGTTATTTCGCAGATGGGACTATGTTTGACAAGTGACTCCTTAAAGAATCAGTCAAAGACGTCAGGAGTAACGGCTAAGAGACATAACTTCGCATTTAAAGCCGTTAAACCACGTAATCAAAGCATTAAAGACAAGGGCGGATTTCCCGGGATAACAGTTGTAATCTTTTATTATATATATGAGCTGATAATATCATTAGAGCACACACATTCACTTACCTAGCTACTAGCATACTCTGTAACACTTAGCATCCGATCACTTATCAGCTCCACCACTTGTAATCACCTATTTTCGTTATTAATAAAGTCGACGGTGATAGTTTTCACCGTCCGGGGGTTTTTTGTGCCGAAGATAACCATAATCATATACGAATCCGACCAAAAATTACGTTCTTAATCTTTGACCAAAGCAATTCGACCAAAGATTACGTTGCTAATTCTTGACCGACGTAAGATTATTGTGATCAAGGGTTTTTTCCCTTGTAATCATATCGTTGTGTTCAATCTTTTTACCATTAAGCACCCCGCCTCACGCACTAATTTGATCAAAAGTTGTTTTGCCAATTTTTGACCAAAACAATTTGGCGCCCACCGTGGGGCAAACGGTGCTTTGATCATTATTCACTCTCAAACGAAACCCTACTCTCAATATCCACAACTTGTCTTCCCAACCAAAGATTGTTTCTTCCTCTGCCGCAACCTCAGATTCCTCAGTGAGGCCGCCTATGCCTCTCCCTCTTGCTGGTGGTATCCCAAAGAAACCTAACAACGTTCAGAAGAAACCTGCTACTCCTGTATTCTCAGGTTCGAGGCCGTCTCCCTAGGATCCCGTTATGGTGTCCAACAACGACCTTCTGTCTCTGTACAGACGGCTACAGGAACATATGGATTGCCAGAACAAGACCAACCCGAAGCTCGTGAGGGAACTGGAAGATTTCAAGAAAGCCAAGAAGCCGGCAGAAGAATTCACACCACTAGTCCCGAGATCTCTGGATTTCACTCCTCCAGGATCTTCAGGATTGGTGCATCTAGAGCCGACCACGGCGTACAACTCTGGACCCCCATCTTTCCAGTATTTGGGGTCTACGGGATTGCACTTATCTGGATCTCAAGGATATCCGTATGCGTCATCTGCTGGGCCTTTTCAACATGCAGGTTCCTCTGGATTGTTTCATCAGGCTGGAGGATTAGCTCAAGCTCAGCAGCCCTCAGGATCCTCTGATGTGCATCAGGGAGACTTTATCCCGTTGCAGGCCAATGCTCCAACTGCTCCGCTTACCAACCCTGGAAATACTATGTTTGGGAATACGAGCTACAACGCCCAGACCGCTCCTCAGAATGTTAATCAGGGTAACTCTTTCAATACGATTCCATTTAATGCTAATCAAGGATTTTTTCAAGATGCAGGCATAAGTTCGAGTTTAGCCCGAGAATTACAAAAACTTAAGGACATGATATCGAATGTCCCCGGCGTAATCCGTCCCATAGCTGAAGTTCTCACTGATAGTCACAGGATATCCCGGTTTGTGCCATCAATTAGCGACGTACAGATCCCAAAACGGTTTCAAACCCCAAATATGAAACTATATGATGGCTCAACGGATCCTGAGGAACACGTCGCACAATATAGAGAACGTATGGAGATCAATCTAATCCCAATGGAAATCAAAGTGGCATGTCTTTGCAAAGGGTTCGGGTCTACATTGACCAGAGCAGCCATGAAATGGCTACTGAGTATTCCTCCTAACACTATCAATTCTTTTTCTCATTTAGTTAACATGTTTAATAACGAGTTTTCTTGCAGTAGAACTTTTGAGAAAATGACAGGCGATCTTTATACGGTTACCCAGAATCCTGGGGAATCCTTGAGAGATTTTATTACCAGGTTCAGTAAAGAGTCGCTGGAAATTCTGAATCTAAACCCAACTTCAGCAGTGGAAGCTCTCAAGTTGGGGTTAGAAAAAAACTCCTCTTTCTATGACGATCTTGTTATGACTCCGTGCAGGTCCTTAGACGAAGCAAGAATCAGAGCTCTGAGGTTTATCAGGCTAGAAGACGACAAGAAAACCTCTAAGGTCGATATCCCGAAGTATGATCAGACGAACAGGAAATCCGAATCCCCGGGAAAATCATATCGAGCAAAACCTTATTACAAGCTTGATAACCCCAGGATTAATGCAGTAGATGAGGAAAATGATGAAGAATATCCTAATATCTCTGAATATTGTTTTTCTGTTGATATTGGTGGATTAATGTGTGTCATGCAGGATTTAGGTGAGAAAGCCAGGTGGCTAAGGAAAATGGAGAGACTAGGAGCCTGGAAAGAAAAATCAAAATGGTGTGCCTTCCACGAAGACTTTGGACACTTGACTGATGATTGCATTGAACTCAGAAGGGAGATTAGCTATCTTCTCAGCAAGGGCCACTTGAAAGAGCTACTTGGCAAGAAGAAGGGAAGAGAGTAGGATCCCGAGAAAAATCCTGAAAAGCCGACTCCTCCACCAACGGATGCAAGAACAATCATGTTCATATCCGGAGGATCCGACATCTGTGGAACCTCCTATTCTGCTGCAAAGAGAAATGCTGACCAAAGAAAGTTAGAAGTAGCTGACAGGCCAACAAAGACATCTGTTCTCACTCAAGAGAGGATTATATCCTTCGATGAAAGCGATAGAGTCGATGTTCAGGATCCTCATCATGATAGTTTGGTAATAACTCTATATGTGGCTAACCATTATGTTCGCAGGATCCTCATAGATGGCGGAAGCTCTGTCAACGTTATTCAATTAGACTTGCTGAAAAAGATGAATATTCCTGAGGATGAGATCATCCCCAGTTCCTCAGTATTGGTTGGATTCAGTGGAGAAACTAAGAACACTATTGGGGAGATTAAGATCCCGATATATGTCGAAGGGGTAAACAAAATGCAAAAATTTTGTGTTATTGATTGTTTATCTTGTTGCAAAATTATATTAGCCAAGCCCCGGATACACGACATGAAGGCGGTACCCTCCACTTATCACCAATGCGTGAAACTCCCAAGTCCATGGGGAGTTATCAAAATCATCAGTGACCAACAAGACGCAAAGAATTGCTACACCTCTTCCATGAAGTGTACTGCCAAACCCCAGCAGGCGTAGCAATTACAGAAGCCAGCACGAGACGTAATGGAGGCCAGGGAAAAAGAAATTAAAGAAGTACCTCTTTATCCCGAGGATCTTGAAGTCAAAGTGCTGATAGGAACGAGTATTCCTGAGGTTATTGAGTCAAATCTGCTCGATTTCCTCAAGACAAGGCTGCCAACATTTGCATGGAAACATGAGGATATGACAAGTATTTCCAAAGATATTATAACACATAAACTTGGAATTGATAATTCTTTCAGGCCAATCCATCAAAAAAGAAGAAAGTTTGCACCTGAAAGAAACATAATTATTCAAGAAGAAGTAGAAAGACTCTTGAAGGCAAAAATGGTCAGGGAAGTTCAATATCCCCGATGGTTAGCAAATGTGGTGGTTGTATAGAAAAAGAATGGAAAATGGAGAGTTTGTGTAGATTTCACATACTTGAATAAAGCTTGTCCTAAATATCCATTCCCTCTACCACACATTGATTCGATGGTAGACGCTACAGCCGGCCACGAGATGCTGACATTTATGGACGCATCCTCAGGTTTTCAGCAAATCCAAATGGAGCCCTCGGATCAAGAAGATACGGCCTTCATGACTCCCACAGGTATTTATTGTTATATTGCTATGCCCTTTGGACTTAGAAATGCAGGTGCGACCTATCAGAGGTTAGTTAACATGATGTTCAAAGAGCAACTGGGGGACACGATGGAGGTCTATATTGATGATATGGTGGTGATGTCCAAGAAAGCTGAGGATCACCTCCAAGATCTCAATACCGCATTTGATATCCTTGACAAATACAACATGAAGTTGAATCCTTCAAAGTGCCATTTCGGAGTGAAGTCTGGAAAATTCTTGGGATACATGGTCACCAAAAGGAGGATAGAGGCGAGTCCGGAGCAGATACAAGCTATCCTGAATCTGAAATCCCCAGCATTAGTCAAGGATGTTCAAAGTTTAACTGGCAGGATAGCGGCGCTCCACATATTTATATCCAAATCCTCAGGAAAATGTAGATGTTCAAAGGTTAACTGGCAGGATAGCGGCGCTGAACATATTTATATCCAAATCCTCAGAAAATGTAAAGAATTTTATGATATCCTGAGGAAAAACAAAAGGTTCGAGTGGACCAGTAAGCATGAGGAAGCCATAGCATCCTTAAAAGCTTATCTTTCTTCTGCTCCTCTATTGGTAAAACCCGAGGAAGGTGAATCCCTATCTTTATATCTAGCGGTATCAAATAATGCTATAAGTGCAGTTTTGGCCAAGGATCTCGAAGGTCAACAACATCCCATATATTATGTAAGTAAAAGTCTTTTGGATGCTGAAACCAGGTAATCTTATCTTGAAAAATTAATTTTAGCACTTATTATGGCCTCTACTAAACTTAGACACTATTTTGAAACTCACCCTATATGTGTTAAAACTAATTATCCTATTAAGTCTGTTTTGAGAAAACCAGAAATGTCAGGTAGAATGGCAAAATGGGTAAGTGCATATGATATAACATATGAACCTAGGTCTGCCATCAAATCCCAGGCATTAGCAGACTTTGTGGCAGATTTCACCAGTGAACTTAAAGAAAAGGCAGACTTGGAAGTCCAACAACTTGAAGAAACCAAAGATAAGTGGACTCTATACACTGATGGTGCTTCAAGTGTTAGAGGAACAGGTCTTGGGATTCTGCTAAAATCGCCACAGGGGGACATTATACCTCAATCCATATCCTGCGGATTTCAAGCCACAAATAATGAGGCAGAATATGAAGCTTTGATAGCAGGATTACAACTAGCAATCGACATGAAAATCAGATTTATTCAAGTACATGTTGATTCATTATTATTAACTAATCACTTTAATGGTTCATATATTGTTAGAGGAGAAAAACTAATGAAATATTTAGAGCTAGTCAAAAAACTAGCAAAGTGTTTCAAAATGTTTGATATTTCACAGGTACCTAGAGAAAAGAATGTTTAAGTGGATGCCCTAGCATACTTAGCTTCATCCTTCAGAATACCGGAAGGCGTCAAGATTCCAATCATACATATCCTGAGCACCGCAATAGAAGATCAAGGTGTCAATGAAATATCAGAAGATAATGAAGATATGAGTGTCAAAAATTCTTGGATTATCCCAATCAGAAGATATATTCAGGATGGAGTTATCCCCAAAGATGAAAACCCAAGAGCTTTTCGCACAAAGGTAATCCCATATACTATAATGAATGATATATTATATAGAAAATCTCTTGCAGGACCATATCTTAGGTGCTTGGAGAAGGCAGAAGCTCAAGAAGTTCTTCAGGATATCCATGAAGGAGACTGTGGGAATCATACTAGGGGCAGAGCACTATTCTCCAAAATCCTGAGAACAGGATACTTCTGGCCAACGATGAAGAGGGATGCTATGAATTATTCTCAGAAATGTGATGCATGCCAGAGACATAGCAACATTCTACACCAGCCGGCTGAACCATTGTATCCTATTATATCCCCTTGGCCTTTCATGAAATGGGGTATGGATATTGTGGGAAAGCTACCAAGAGCTCCAGGAGGAAAAGTCTTTATGCTGGCTATGACATATTATTTCTCGAAGTGGATTGAGGCTGAATCTTTTGTTCAAGTCAGAGAGAGAGAAGTTATCTTATTCATCAAGCGCAATATCCTGACAAGATTTGGAGTCCCAGCAGAGATAGTGTGTGACAATGGCTCGCAGTTCATTGGCAAGAGAACCACCAACTTCTGTGCCAGTTGGGGAATTAAAATGATCACTTCAACACCTGTCCATCCTCAGGCTAACGGACAGGCCGAATCAAGCAACAAAATCATTATCAATAACCTGAAGATAAAGTTGGGGTCTAAGAAAGGAAACTGGGCCGAGGAACTACCCTTTGTTCTTTGGGCAGATAGGACCACTTCAAAGAATGTTACGGGTCAGACTCCTTTCTCATTGGTATTTGGAGCTGAAGCAATTATCCCTACAGAGATGGTTATCCCAACAGCCAGAGTCAGTCATCAAAATCCCGAAGATAATACTCGAAGTCTACTTGAAGATCTAGATGCGGTAGAAGAACTCCGGGATTTTGCAAAGATCAAAATGGCTTCTTATCAACAGAAGATAGCAAAGTCCTACAACAAGAATATCAGAGTTCGAAGATTTCAAGAAGGGGATTTGGTTCTCCGAAAAGCTTTTCAGAATACTACCAATCCTAAGTATGGAAAGCTTGCACCAAAGTGGGAAGATCCTTACTTGATCGACTCAGAAGAAGGAAAGGGAGCATACAGATTGTCTACTTTGGATGGTGACTTGCTACCGAGGGCTTGGAATGCTATACACCTCAAAAAATATTTCATATAAGACTTATATTCCGAGGATAACTGTTATGCTAAACAATAAAGGTATGTATTCGAATTTATGCTTTTATTCATTTTAAATATTATTATTCTTCAAACAAGGTACTGACTTAAGCATCAGAGGGGTGTTAGCAAGGCTAACACCCACCCCTCACTTAGAGTTGACTGTTTTGTAGATATGAGGGACTCTCATATGGAATAAGGTCAACTAGGGCCTTCATCGCCAGTTTCTAAAGGGCCTTGTCACCAGCTTATTTCTAAGGTATAAGAGGTTCTCACCTCTTCTAAGGTTTAAGGGATTTTCATCTCTTCTTAAGATCGCCTGTAGCGCGATTATTCAGCCTTAGTTCGAGAGGCGGGGCCAGCACATGAAATATAGTGACTTGTTACCTCGTTATCCTCAGCTATTGGTTTGAATCTTAAGGTTTAAGGGGTTTTCACCTCTTCTTAAAGTCTCCTGTAGCACGTGATTATTCGGCCTTAGTTCGAGAGGCCAGCACATGAAATATAGTGACTTGTTACCTCGTTATCCTCGGCTATTGGTTTGAATCTCAAGTTTATGGTAGACGTACCATAATCTAAGGTTTAGGAGATTTTCATCTCTTTTAAAGGGCCTCATCGACAGTTCATTCCTATGGTTTAAGAGATTTTCATCTCTTCTAAAAGGCCTTATCGCAAGTTCGTTTCTAATGGTTTAAGAGATTTTTCATCTCTTCTAAAGGGCCTTGTCGCTAGTTTATTTAGGCCTTGTCGCCAGAATTTCTAAAAATATTATCAGGATAATACTAATATTACAATTATATTGCTATATCCCCAAGATTAGAGGAGCATCTTAAATAATGGTCTTATTACGAAAATAAGAGGATCTAGACATTATCCAGGTTAATTGATATACGGTTCTGGTATGGTTTACTATTTGTGAATATTTTATATTTCGTATTACTTATTTTATTTACAATATGAAGTTTATGACTTGGTATTGGTTTATTGACTAAAACTTAAGCTATTACTAAGAAATTTTTCATTTTTAACAAACTTAAATTTTTTTCTCAAATAAATAGGGATTTCGAATGACCAATCTATTCTCGTAATAATGTCAACTTTAGTCGGTGCTAAAACATAAAATTTAAGTGCTACATGGATAACAGTTTATCATAAGAAAATTTAACAGCTGAAATTGGTATAAACAGTTGTCAAATACAGCTGTCAAATTTTCGGGACAATTGTTAGGGCCCAAATTTTATAGTCGGATCTATGCTCAGGATCCCGAATATGCTCAGGATTCTCGAATAAGTTTAGTATCCTTAGTGTTAATACTAATAAATAGATATTTCTCTCTTGGTGTTGATTTATAATTGCAAATATTAATTGTTGATTTAGTCCATGCAAAATACACGGTTGGTGGTAGAAGAAAACGCGTCAAATGTGTTATAACCGTTAGGAGTAAAGGCCAATTAATGGTTAACGGTCAAATATTGACTGTATGCTGAAATCTCGCACTTATTGTTAATATTAACACGTGGAAGAACTCTATTATTGTCAGGAATCATTTCTATGTTTAAGGATCCTGGATTTACTAACAGGTTTTCAATATTCGGTATCCCCGATAATTGCTAGCTGTTGTATTATCCTCGGATATTTGAAGTTATTTCGCAGATGGGACTATGTTTGACAAGTGACTCCTTAAAGAATCAGTCAAAGACGTCAGGAGTAACGGCTAAGAGACATAACTTCGCATTTAAAGCCGTTAAACCACTTAATCAAAGCATTAAAGACAAGGGCGGATTTCCCGGGATAACAGTTGTAATCTTTTATTATATATATGAGCTGATAATATCATTAGAGCACACACATTCACTTACCTAGCTACTAGCATACTCTGTAACACTTAGCATCCGATCACTTATTAGCTCCACCACTTGTAATCACCTATTTTCGTTATTAATAAAGTCGACGGTGATAGTTTTCACCGTCCGGGGGTTTTTTGTGCCGGAGATTACCATAATCATATAAGAATCCGACCAAAAATTACGTTCTTAATATTTGACCGAAGCAATTCGACCAAAGATTACGTTGCTAATTCTTGACCGACGTAAGATTATTGTGATCAAGGGTTTTTTCCCTCGTAATCATATCGTTGTGTTCAATCTTTTTACCATTGAGCACCCCGCCTCACGCACTAATTTGATCAAAAGTTGCTTTGCCAATTTTTGACCAAAACAATATCTGTGTGCTTTTGTTTGTTCATTGCACTTGTGGTTGATTCGCACACTACAAGTATCATTCTCGGTATAATTTCATGTTGATATGAAAGATCTGAATTGGGTTTTTCAAAATGAACAGTAACTTTTGATCTTTGGACGTAATTGGACTTAATCTGTTCATTTTTCATAGGGTTTGTTTTGTTTGTGATTCACGATGATATTCCGAACTTAAGCATCCATAATTTCTGGTTTGATATTGTCTGAATTATTCAACTGTGTTTTGACCTAGGTTTATCTAATAAACGTATAAGTTTGATTATCTTATATGGCGTATAAGTTTTTATAACTTATACGGCGTATAGGATCAACAAACTTATCCATTTGTATGCTTATCCGTTTGATGAATCTTATCCGTTTATTGATCTTATACGTTTATAGCCTTATACGCTGATGGAGTTACACGCTGATATAGGCTTATACGTTGAATGGGTTACACGTTTGTTGGACCACATATGTCTAAGAAGTTATACGTGTATAGTTGATATTTATAAAATTGGTTTTAAAATTTACTAACATGTTCTCTGTTTGTCTGATTGTGTATGTGCAGATGGTGAGATCTAAGGATTCTGATGCAAACCATAAAATTTATCCTTTTTTTATGGTTCTGATGATAAGATGGAACCATTTCGTATCATTCTGCCATTCTTCGAGAGATCAAGGATCCATAAAGCAATCACAGCGAACACGGTTACTATCAAGGAGTTGATTGCTGAATTCTAGAACAATGCTAAACTTAAGGAAGAGTGTATAAAATCTGTGGTTAAGAAAAAGGAAATCATTGTGTCTGAACAAGTTATTCGGGATGTTCTGGAACTTTGTGATGAATCTACATATCCTACGTTCTTGGATGAAAGATTGGTAAAAGGATGTTTGCTGAGGATGGGGTATCAAAATGAATTGAGTAAAGGGTCTTTGAAGACTGAGATTTCTAGACCTTACAAGTTTTTGGTTCATGTGATTGTGCATTGCTTTGGGCATTGAAAGGGTGGATACGAGGAAATTCTTGATTATTAGATATGCATGATGGCTGCTCTAAGCTTGAACTTGAAGTATAGCTTCTCAAAAGTTATTTTTGAGCAGATGAAGCTTTATTTCAACAACAAATGGTTATTGTACCCAAGATTTATTCAACTGATTATTGACCATCAATTTCCTGGTATTGATAAGTCTGGTGAAATAATGAAGCTTGCACATATGTATGTCTCTGGATGTGCTAAACTCAATACTTACAGGAATAAAGATGAAGATCAGATTCCAAAATTCAGATCGTTATTTGGAAACTTGTTGAATCCTGATTATGTAGCTCCAACTAATAATCAATGGAGGAAGGATGAGAGTGATTCTGATAGAGAAAATGAGAACGTAAGAATGCAAGGGTTTTTTGCATTAGGAGGAAAGTGGTTTGTTAAGGCCGAAGATGCGGACGCTGCTGAAGGTTCTCAAAAGAATAAAAAGAAACGCAAGCGTGCAGTTAAAACTGAAGTTATTACACCTCATGTTCCTGATGTTGTTCAACATGAACTAGTTCAAGCTCCACAAGACCCTTTTCGTAAAAATTCTGGTGATGATGTGTAAGGCCCCGTTACCAGTGCCCTACATTGGACGTTGGATTTACTCATAAACACAGTTCTAAATATCAGAGTGAATTACAACTTTCGCGGAATTATAATAATTGTCAACCATTCATTACAAACATTTTTAACTTGTCTTTTAAAACATAACATAAATGATAACAACAAAACATCACGACAAATCTTCAGATGCCAGCCTCTTCGATCTTGCCATGTGTCCCGCTCAAACCAGCTGTCTCAATCTGTTAAACGGCATGCATACTAAAAGTTAGCTTTGCTGAGTGAGTTCTAGTTCATTAGATAACTTACTTTACATACACATATATGTGTCCGAAGGTACGCATTACATACTTAACTAGTTCATCATTCTTTCATATACATTCATAGCTATCCTTACATTATAAAAAGCATTTCTCCCTACATACCTCGGATTTTATTAGGGTCCGGTACCCTCCATCCTCGGATATTATTAGGGTCCGGTCTCCCTTCTTCCTCAGATATTATTAGGGTTCGGTACCCTCCATCCTCGGATATTATTAGGGTCCGGTACCCTCCATCCAAAAAATATTATTAGGTTCCGGTCTCCCTTTCATTCCTACTATCATGCCATACCTTTCCATATATATAATTGTAAGTTTCATACGTACATACATCATTCGTCCATCGTATACACAATCATATCATCTAACCATCACCTGGAAGTGCATGCAATATTCGAAGATCGTTCACACACCGACAAGCTTTCATTCACATTTAAGATATACGTAAATAACATACAAATCATATATGGCATACACTTACCATTTAAGGTAAGTGTATTAACTATCACATCGAGTATGCACACAGCCCCAAAAACATAACAAGGAATGGGACTAGAAACTCACCTGAACTCGGTTACGTTCACCGTTTATGGTTATTCCTTTCTTGAGTTGTGCACGACTAACTGTATAACAGTTACACGTATCAATTTAACTATCACTACCCATATCGTTTTTCTAGTTTAATTATTACCCTCAACGAACAGGGGTCCGGGGGCAGCGCCCCTGGCAGCGGGTTTCTAGAGGCCACAGCCCCTAGAAGGGCCCAAGGGGTAGAGCCCCTGGCTAGGGTCGAGCTCTTTGTAATTAACTGTCTTAACACATTTTCCATTAGAATTTTAATTTATTATTTTATTTGCTAACTTAAAAGTTTGAGGGCTTCTTTGTAATTAAATCATTCTTTTCTAAGTCCAAGGACCATTCTGTCATTTTATTAAACTTCTAGTTCGTGGCCCAGTTCTTAACGAATTGGGGTTCATTTGTTACTTCTGTCTCTCATAACGAATTGACTAATTCGTTACTTTACAACGAATTGACCTTCATAGCGAACTGAGCCCTATAACGAATTGGACCTTATAACGAATTGAACCTTAATAACGAACTGGTCCTTGTAACGAACTGGTCCTTGTAACGAATTAGATCTTATAACGAACGGGTTAACGAACTTGCTTAACGAATGAAACTCATTTGTTATTCTATCTTGATGAACTGACATAATGAATCAGCCTAACGAACCAGAACTCATTCGCTAACTCTCCGTAATGAATCACTTAACGAATTCGTTACACGCGCGCCTAGGGTTAGGTCAGAATGTCAGAGAACATTCTCTGACATCCTTACCTCATACGCCCCCTTTTCGGCGTCGTCTTTCCGGCGCCGTGATGTGCTGTGCGCGTGCGGTTAAAATATAAGAGGTTGGATAATTGCTTTTGCACAAGATCGTGTTTTAAATTTATAAAAGTTATTTCTACAAAGACTAAACACACACAAAATAGGAAATTGTACATATCGTATATGTAGAATAGTATTGGTAAGAACCAAGTATCGATCCGTGGACATAAATGTTTCTAATAGTGAATCGTTGTTTTACTTTAATCGGAGGTTTAAATCATTTTGGGGTTAATTTTTTTCAAACTTCGTATAAAATATAAATACTTATATATATATATATATATATATATATATATTATAGGTGACCAAGAAAAGAGATTCTAAACTAGTTGTTCAATTATGCGAAGGTTACCATCTAAGATCAAGAATCCACTCCATTTTAGCATTGATAATTAATATTTTAAACATGTGGTAAACTTGCCGTAGCAATATATGATAGATAGCTCCTTAAACCTTAAGTGAGCATCTTTGGCACTAAGGAGATAACATGCGCATTTTAAAGTCCACCCTTCCCTAATGTCATGCCATCTCAATGATGTCAATTTAAGTTGGCAAGTAGTTTCGTAAAGTAGAAAGATTAGGATTGACTTCGATTTCTCAAATACCAATTCTATCAACTTCGGGTGGTTGTAGTTTAGTCACACAACCTCCCCTTGTTTGATTTATGTAGGTTATATTTACACATTCCATTAACATATGATTTCTTTAACTAGCATGATATCCTAAGCAAAGCCATTTTCGGATTACCAAGACTTAGAGAAATACATCTTAACTTGTATCTCATCATTTCTAAGTACAATATAAGGATCCCTGTTTCGATAATGTATCAAAGTATTTCTATATTTCAAGAACATGAATCGATCATGAACGATTGCCAATATAATTGACAACCACCAACTTTGAATTAGTAATTTAAGATGGTGAAACATTTCTCATCAAAAGATAATTGTAATATAACCATGTACTTTACTAGACTACACCACATGTTTTGTATATTTATCAAGCAAAACAAAGTTTCTTCATAGATTTTAGATGGTAATATGAGTTTAGCTCATAATGAGCATGATGATAAACATTAAAACAGATGATAATAACAAATACATGATTAAACTTGGAACAATCTAACCGAATGTAGATGAATCTTCCTTCTTAATGATGATGATGATGGATGATGATGATGGTTGATGGTGATGACCTCCAAGCCTTCAAACTCTACACTAAATCTTCTATGTGTGTGTTAGTGTGTGTTTTTATTAGAGAAAACCGGATAGAATTATTTTCAAGGCACACCAAATGAGTGCAACATGAGCCACTATTTATAGGCAATCTGGAGTGTGAGGCACGGCCCCGTGGTTGGTGGGCACGCCCCTGTGTATTTTTATGACATGTGGCAGATTTATTTTGTCTTTTCTGAAAGGTGGCCACGGCCCCGTGGTTGATAGGCACGGCCCCGTGGTTTTTAGTGACATGTGCTAATTCTTCTTTGTCTTTTCTGTGTTCTCATCCACGGCCCCGTGTTTGGTAGGCACGGCCCCGTTCTTTTGCTTCCAGATTTTGTCTTTTCTTGTGTTCTCGTCCACGGCCCCGTGTTTGGTAGGCACGGCCCCGTGCTTTTGCTTCCAGATTTTGTCTTTTCTTGTGTTCAGAAGCATCTGGGCGTGTTTCTTGAGGCATGGGGGCGTGTTTCTTTGTTTTCTTGTGTTTTCTTCCGTTTTTCTTCGTCTTTTTGCTTGTTTCTTCGTTTGGGGCTTGGTTTCACCTTAAATTATGTTTTATTATGATAAATAGTCTTTTATGCTATATTATTTAATAGAAATTGCAATTTTTAGAGATTATTTGATGCCGAAAAGATGTATATTTCTATGTACATCACGCCGCCGTGCCGAAAAACCGGGCGGTGGCCGAAAAAGCGTGTTTTAACCCCATTTTACACTGTTTTTCACTGTTTTTCGTCCCATTCGATCCAGATCTGAGTTAGGGTGACCCCTAGGCTCATCTTTTACTCGGTTCATACCCGATTCCACCCGGATCTCGTGACTTTAACGGTTTAAAGGTGTCAGCTCGTCGTTTCGTGACTAAATATAGCGGGTTTGGATCTATACAATATCATACTATCTTTACCTCGGGTTGATGCTCGGGTTTCTTGGTGATTTTGGCTAGAGAGAGGAAGTAGGATGAGAGAGAGCTAAGTGTGTGTTTTTGATGGTGTAAGGAATGAGTGAAATGGATGGATTAATGCATAATTGTTGTTTATGTATTATGGGTCATGGGCTTAAGCCCACGGTCTTTTCTTTTTTTCCTTTTTAATTTAAGTCCATAACTCATATCTATTTAACCAACACAAGCCCAACTCATAACAACTCATATTTTATTTATCTAAACCGATAAACGACACACTATTAAATAAACGAAACCTATTTTATTATTCTTATCAAAATCAGGATGTTACATGGTGAGGATACTGAGTCTGATCACTAAATTCCTAAGAATTTATTATCTGATCCTTGTGGTTTGCATGATTTTCTTAAAGAAAGAAGAACAAAGAAAAAGTCTGACGATGATAATGATGAAACTTATGTTCCAGAAGCAAGTCAAAGTCAACTAAAGAAGAAAAGACGTGTAAAACATATGGTCAAAAGGTCTGTGATTGGCAGATGCATAGTTGATGAATCTGATGTGGATGATGGTCAAGGATTATTTGGTGATCAAACTCCTGAGGTAGTCAAATTACCTGAATCTGTAAAAGCTCCTGAGAAAACACCAGTGTTCGAGGTAAATTTGGATGACACTATTGATCGGTTGTTAAAGATACCGAAATTTACTCCAAAAGTTCATGATGCTATACACCAAGAAACATCTAAAGTTGATCCCAAAGTTTCTCAAGCTGCTGATCCCAATGTGTTACAACAATCATTTTCAGATGTATATCTGCAAAATTGATGGACCATCGAAAGAAGATGTTGAGATGTTGAAGGAAAAAGTGGCAAATCATGATGTGAGGATAAAGAGTTTGGCTGATTAAAATGCTCGTCTTCGTGCTGATAACATTGATATTAAGAAGCGGTTGGACGAGAGCGAACGCAAGAGAAAACTATCTGATGATCTGCTCGTGGAACACATGAAGTATTTTGTTATAATTGAGAAAAAATTGGGAATACGTTTGAATTCAGAAGTTGATCGAGATGAGGCTGGTAATAAGGTGTATGAGAGAGTGTATAGTGGTGATATAGGTGTAACTGAAGCATCATTTCATGTTGATTATGACTTAGATAATGTTGTTGATAAAGGAAAATCCAAAATTAAATAGAAGAGCCTATTATTGAGAATGTGATTGAAACTTCTATGCAAGTTGGTGAGTCTAGCCATATTGATCCGGTAATTGTAGAATCTATTGATCCTATTGAACAACCAGTTCAAGATGTTGATGAAGTACAGGGTGTTGAGGAGAAATAAGAAGATAAAGAAGATGAGGAAATTGTAGACTTTAGTGGTTCAGATAATGACAATTTTGATTATTTTGATGACGACGATGACACACCGCAAGGTGGTGCTGGTTCGGTTGCTGGAAAGACTGTAAAGAAGTTTGAACCTACTGGTAGTGATGATGAAAAGAATGATCCACCACAAGAATCAAAATCTGATAAAGCACCGACTGATAAAACAGTGGAGGAGTTAGAAGAGTTGGCTACTTCTAGTGTTCGAGTTACAAACTTGGTAGATACACTGGAAGAAGGGGAGATTCCAGTCGATAAATCTGCTTTAGCAAAGATGTTGGAAGTTTCTTTAGACGGTTTTGACATTTGACATTGAGTAAGATATTCTAGAAACTGGCATTGATGCTTATTTGTTAAATACTGATGTCGAGTTTATAGATCAACCTGAAGCGGTCAAGTACGTTGGTGAAGAAGAAGAGTTAGATACTTTTGATGAGGCATTCGATGAGGAAATTGATATGAGGCCAAATCCGAACAAGCAAGCCAAAAAGTTTAGTGAATATGAGATTAGAAGTTGGTTTCCTGATCGGGTTGAAATTCCAAAACAAATATTCAAGAATCCTATAAAGTGTTAGAAGAAGACTGGAGTGGATACCGCAATGGGTAAATGTTTGAGTATTTCTTATCTGAGCAAGATCAAGAAAGTTGGGATTAGAAGATTATTTGAACTGCAATACTTCAATAATTTGATGGATTTGAAGAGTTTACCATGGTTTGATGCGTACGATATTTGCATGCATTATGATTTGTTGTAGAGTGATCCAGTGGATATTATTTGGAGATTTATGATCAATGAAGCGAAATATGGTTTCAAGAAATGGACACCTCAAAAGCCTAAGGTGTTCAAATATAGAAAACGTAAGAATCCTGAGGGGGTGTTGATTAAATATTTGAGATATACAAGGCCTAATTCGCTTCGCATTATCCCATTGTACCCAATGGAACAGGATTTTCATCCTTACTTCCTTTGTTGGTCTTATATGGCGTTGATTGATGAAGCGAGCATATACTTGGATCGGAGAAATGAAAAGTATGATGTGATAAGGGTACATGATCCAATGTGGTTAATTAATTGTTCGTGGAAAGACGTTGAGATATTACATGTTAACAAGATTCAATGTAATGATGCTAATGTGAAGACTCAAGCCAACCAATTTTAGAAGGTTGTGGATTTGTGTTATGACAAGAAGATACATTCTGGTAGCTTGGGAGACTAATTGGAGAGCGATTAGTGATGAACAGTAAAAGCTTGAAGCTGAACGTGAAGAAAAGATTAAAGATCGTGTTACAGAGGCCTCTTGGAACAAGTTTTAATGTCTTGATATTGAAACTTGTTCCAAGAGGCCTCTGTAACACGATCTTTAATCTTTGCTTCACGTTCAGCTTCAAGCTTTGCCTGTTCATCACTAACCCCCCCCCCCCCAATTCGTCTCCCAAGCTCTACCAGAATGTATCTTCTTGTCATAACACAAATCCACAACCTTCTAAAACTGGTTGGCTTGAGTCTTCACATTCTCATCTTTACATTGAATCTTGTTAACATGTAGTATCTCAATGTCTTTCCACGAACAAACCTGTTGTTTGATGAAGCTAGGAAATAATATCGGAAGAGAGTATTTGGGAGTGATTGAAGACCTAGCAATATCCAAGGGGAGTTTGTTAGAACATTTTTGTCTAATGCTAGGTCTATTGAGCTTAATATGTCATTCGTATGTTTGTTAGGGGCTAAACTTTCAATAGATGAAAGTGCGTATGTGGAAACGTATAAGTACGAGGACGTATAAGCTTATACTTCCGTATAAGCTTATACGGAGCCTGACTTTACACGTTGACACTGTTCATCTATATATAGGGCTTTCATGTTAGATTTTTTGTAACAGTTGTGACAGTTATTCAGTTTTGTACTCAGATTGTTATATCGATATACTGAATGTTATGAGTGATTGTGTTGTGACTGCTTTATGATATAATTCCACTATATCGTATCAAATAGTAAATATAAATGAATCGGTCCTAATCATTACGATTTAACGTACATGATGTTTAGCATGATGAGGATCATGTTATTTGATTCATTGATACATACTATTCATTTATGTTGGAGTGATTTTTGTTAGATCAAACCGAAAATCAAAATCATGAATTTAAGTTTGTTCAGTCTGTATAAACGTATAAGATCATCTTGCTCCGTATAAGTTGAGTTTTTTTTTGTTGTTGTCGTATAAGATTGTTTGAGGGATATACAACGTATAAGGTGTTATACGCTGACTTGGGTATCCGCTTGGTTTTTGGGCGCATAAGGAGTTACACGTTGGTGTTTGACAGCATAAGGTTATATGCTACATTTAGTTGTTGGCGTATAAACTGGTTTGTACGTATAAGGTTTTACTTTCATGTGCGTGCTGATTTTCTCGATTTACGTGCAACTGTGAAAATAATTAATCGTTCAAGTTCGTTTAATGAAGAAGATCTAATTCGAAGTTATATCATTGGGTTGTTAAGAAAATGGACTCATCCAGTCAAGTTGTTGCTGAAAAAGACATATCCGTCAAATCCGAAAGTTCGGAAACTTCAACCGTTATACATGTCGATTCTGAAAACTTAAAGAGAAGTGTGTTTGAATATCAAGACGATAGGGGAGATGACTTTAAGATCGAGTTTGTTAGTCTAAGCAATATCCGAGGGGGAGTCTGTTAGAGTATAAACGTCTACTGCTTAGACACCAAAACCAAGCAAATCCAAGGGGGGGTCTGTTAGAGCATTTTTGTCTATCGCTAGGTCTTGGATTGGTTAAACGAGCTATTATTGTTTGAGATGTTGCAAGGAACGTATAACTTGGTAAACGTATAAGCTTATACGGGCGTATAAGCTTATACGCCACACCCACTTATACGGTCCATTGTGTTTGGTATAAATAGATGTCATATCTTATAACAATTAGAGAACAATTTTAAAGGGTCATATCTTGTAATCTTTAGAGAGAGAGAGCTTTCATGTCATATCAATAAAGGAGAATCTTTGTATGAATTGCTATGTGTTTATCCCTTTGATTAGTGATTCCGCCATTGATAATCATAGAGTAAACATATTGTAACGTCGATCCGTAACGACTTTATATTTATTATGATAATCATTAAAACCAATCAAATAAACGTAAACTTACTGCGTTTTGTTTTAGTTCTACTATCATAGCGAACGTAACACAAACCAACTAAATGTTATTTCTTTAGTTCCGGTGTCGTAACGAACGTGATGGAAACCGACCGAATTCGCATAGATTAACCGCTTCAAAGCATGGGATCGATAACGGTTGGGTTTTACCAACGATCGAGTTTTAACGACCGGCTGCACCCTATTGGTCCACCTCGAGATTTCTTTTGTTTTAGTTCCAATAGAATAACACATGTAACCGAAACATCCAAATTCGTGTCAACTTACCTACTCAATGTTTGAGACTAAAAACACTTAGGGTTTCCCATAGCCCGAATTTTACTGACCTATCACAGCGCAACACGCCAAGTAAAATACTAATTAGTTAAAAAATGCTCAAAACATCGTTTGCATATAATAACGAGGCATTTTAGTGTAAAAAATTAATTAGTTATGTAACAATGTAATATGTTTATGTTGAGTTTTTTTCCCTATGCGTTGACAAATATTAATTTAGAGTTTAGACCCATTTGCTATCACCTCGTTTGGATTAATTAAATAGCTTGGAGTAGAAATCGATCATAACCTGATCAGAAAACCGATTTTAACCCGAATTAAAACATATTATAAATCAGTTTTGACAATTGTTAATTAACCCAAACCGATTTCAATTCAAACCGATTTTAAGATTTAAACCAGTTATACACCTCTTCTATGAATAGACTCACAATTTTGTCTGATTATTAGAGAGAGAAAACAATGTCAAACTTCATATGCACATGCAACAATACTAAAGAAATATATTGTGCGAAAACCAAGATAAATATTTTAACGCTAGTTGTTGGTACACTGTAAGTCTAAAGGTAATAGGACTTAAGCCCTAGTAATCCAATCAAAACTCGACATTTAGGCGATGACATGACACTGAATCAAGACTCTTAACCAAGTCCCATAGGGTGTAGTGGGGCTTGATTGCCCACCCCTAATTTATTGATTCAACCCTTGCTCAAAAGCTTGACCAAGCCCCGTGGTCCGGACAACAGGGGCCGTCCGCGCCCCTGTTCACTTGGGTGGTGTAGTGGTGTGCGCGAGCCATCTAGGCTGCCACATGGACCGCGCCCCCCGTCCCCCACACACACTCAGCCTAATACAGTTTGCATTAATAATAATAATAATAATAATAGATAATAAATATGAGATGTTGACTTGAATGGTTATTAAAGCAAAGTGAATGCGGTCTCTGTCTTGCATCTTATATCGCCCCATATTCATTTCCATTCTCCATTGTTCACAATGTCTGATGAAACATTACCGGCCGAAGAAAACCAACCCTTTATTGTACTTAATGCCGACGGTTCATACACTCGCCTCATATCCTTCCCATGCTCCCCTCCCACAGCGGATCCAGATCCCGACAGTACTCCTGCCCTCTCCAAAGATGTAACCATCAACGATATTAACAAAACCGGTTGTCGAATTCATATCCCGAAAGAAACCCTAATGATAGTTTACTACCGTGGTGGTGGCTTTATTTTCACGACTTCAGATACAACCATAGTACACGAGTTCTGTGGCCAACTATCCGCACACCTCCGGGCTGTGGTGGTGAATGTAAACTACCGAAACGCACCGGAGCACCGCCTTCCAGCCGCCTATGACGACGGGGTGGAGGCTTTGCATTGGATCAAGTCAACCCAGGATCCATGGTTGACCGAGTTTGCTGACTTCTCTAACTGCTACCTAATGGGAAGTAGTAAACCTAGTCTACCATGCAGCGCTACGTGTATCCCAACACCTTGCTGATCTTGAGCCCTTGATAATTAAAGGTTTGATCTTGCACAGTCTGTTCCTTGGAGGGGTTGAAAAGACGGAATCCGAGATCAGATTGGCGACCACTGGGCTTCTCTTTACGTTACCCTTAAGTGATGCGATGTGGGATTGGGCTCTCCCTGTCGGTGCTACCCGTGACCATAAGTATTGCAACTTGATGATGACTAGGAGTCTAGACAACATGGGCCGGATTAAAGAAGTCGGTTGGCCGGTGATGATGCCCATTCGTTATGGAGATTTGATGATGGATCGTCAGATAGAGTTCACAAAGGCTTTAGAGCTGAAAGGTGTGGAGTGCACATGTTTCTACAGCGAAGGTGATCACGGGATCGAATATTTTGACAAGTCTAAAGCTATAGAGCTGATACAGGAAATAGCAAGTTTCATGTCTACTATTAATATTAAAAAACATGAAATGTTAAACGGTAATGATACCAAATGATCAGTTGCAATATCGGATAAACAAACTGATCATATAATGTTAGTTGTTGATCTTATTTTAATTTGCAAGTAGTGTGTAATTTGTAATGAAGACATAATTCGTAGAGTTGTCTAATAGAACCATTGTAAAACTATATTTGTACAATTCTACATATTAATTTAATACTTTCTCCGTCCTACTAAAAGTATCCATATTTTAATTTTTGTTTATTCCATTATAAATGTCTATTTTCAAAATTTATTAGCCAATTTTCAAGTTTACCCTTAAACACACACAACCGGATAAATAAACAATATTGATGAGCCTAATTTCCAATAACATTATTAACATTTGGTAACCAAAAAAGTAATCATTTAATCTACCTTGAATTTTGGGTTTTTCAAACCATAACACTTAAAAAGGGACGGGGAAAATAATATATTTGAAATTCACATTAAAAAATATGTAATTGTGTTGCGTCAATAATGTAAGAAATAGTCTTGGGTTTAGCATCAATATGAGACCATGCATAGTGATAGGGGGAGAAGTGTGTCATGTGGCGTCTAGTCAGCAAGAGATGGATTATAATTTAGGAGTGTAATGATGTGGGAGAGATTCAAGGGTGAGATGTCACAATTTTAGCAAGTATATAAATAAAAAGCTCATAAAATTGAGGTGGACCCTCAATTTGCTACGCAATCTCAACCAAAAATATTTCTCGCTCAACCCATTCTTGTTCCACTTCTTAGTGTGTGTGTGTGTGGGGGGGGGGGGGGGGGGTCCTCTCCTCACCCCAATCTTGTCCCCATTCTCCACCACTACGGGTGGTCGTAACCTCATGATATAACCAGCTTTTTTCTTTATTAATTTCATTTTCAACTTTTGGTTTTATTTGCCAAACTTGTGTTGCTAAAAAATTTTGATTTTGACATATTTATATTTCTGATAAAATTTTCTGTTTTACTGAGTCTAATGATTTTTGTTGATAAGGATGTTTGATTTTTGTTGGTCTTGAAGGTTTTGGAACAGTAACATGAGAATACTAATTAATTTGGACAAGTAGTGCTTCTTCTAATCATTCAAAGATGAGTTTCTTGTAGACTTTGTTCCAGGAAGCAATTCTTGTTGCCTTTAACGTCTGAACCTTGTCCTTTGTAAAGGATACACTAGTCTTATTAACTTGCTTTTAATGTTTGTCCCGTGCCCTTCTTGAACACATATGAAAGTTTTGAATGGTTTCTTGAACAATATTGCATCTTTTGTAGTTTATTCGATCCTTTTGTTCTTAATCTTCAACTTATAAAAACCATCAACTTCTTTCAAAATGGCGCATTGCTTATCGAGAGTTTTCTTTACTTCTTCATATGAAAGGTTGTCTGGATACGACACAGACACGTAATGATCAGCGATATCATTTGAAGCCATAGACTAGATGTTTTGTCATTTACATGCTGTTTAGAACCGTCAATTATGGCCATTTGCACATCTACTTTAACTTTGATTTATTTATTCTAGTGGCCATTTTTAGGCGTCTGACACAAGGGGTTGAATGAGAACAGGTATTCCTCTGTCTAAGATGGTTTACGCGTCACTAAATTTTCCAACATGGCATTATACATTATCACTTGAGAGTAAATGGCAGCCATGCGCGTCAACAAAATTTTTGTCACTTTTCAGTTTCATAGAACTTTTCACTTTTTTTGTAACCAATTAAAATATATGGTCCTTATCTTTTAAGTCATTTTAATATATAAATTCAAGTTTATTTTTATTAAATGTAAATACACTACAAGAAATATGAGACTTAGTGGCGACTATGGGCTTTAGCGGCGCCGCTTGACGATGTCGTCGCTAATTCTAAAAGTCGTCGCTAATGATATCGTCGCTAAAGAACTTGATCCGTGTGACATAGCAAATTTTAATATCTGACCCTTGAAAACTTTAACATCCAACGACTGACACCCTACTAGTTCAGATCCCCATCTTTTAACTCTTTTATCTCCTTCACCCTTCACCTACACCTACACCTACACCTACACCCTTTGAAAGATCCACAGACACTTAAATACTCCTCTCATCGACTATAGTCTTTTTACACAATAATCAGAAAAACCACTTCATTCATCAACCTCCGGCCACCATCGCTCGTCGTCGAAAATCGCTGAAGCTCTGTCAACATCGACCAACGTGGGCACCTGCACCTGGCCAACACCATGGTGCACCTGCAACTCGACGACCCATTCAGCTCCGGCGGACCTGCAACTCGTCGGCAACGCCAGATCCGGCAAACTTGCAACTCCCGTTTCTATCTTGTGTATTAGACCAGTTTGTTTGTTGAAATGTTGTGTAAATTTTAGATCGATTTGTTTGTTGAATTGTTGTATATTTTTTAGATCGATTTGTTTGTTGAAATGTTGTATAGTTTTAGCATTTAATAAGAAACTAGTATTTCGACCCCGTGTTGCGGGGGTTGTGAAACGATAGTCGAATACGAAACACAAAAACAAACACCGAATACATGGTGTGCACTAGAGGTGGCAAATGGGTTGTGTTGAACGAGTCAATTAAAAAAATGGTTGTTTTGGTTTGGGTCAAAAAAGGTTAGGGTCAAACAGGGTTTTTTTTTTTTTTTTTTTTTTTGTGAACAAGAATAACGGCGGAAACATTTTAGTTTTTTTAGATTTTTCGTTTTTTACTTAAATTTTAAGTTATGATTTTTTTAATTATTTTTTTGAAATTTTTTTTGAGTGGTTTTTTATTAAAATCAAAAACCCTCAAAAAATATTCAAAAATAGTAATAAAGAATTATAACTCAAAATATAAATCATAAATAAAAAAAAGTAAAAACACTAAAATGTTTCATACATTGTCCTCGTTCCAAAAAAAATAAATAAAAATCTAAAATCGAACCGAAACCGAAAGAATCGACGAAAATGAAACAAAGAAACAAAAAGCCAAAACCGGACCACATCAATCGAAATCGAAAAAATCAATTAAAAAGAAACTAAAAGAATTCAAACCGAACAAAAACAAAAATGAAAAAAGCAAACAAAACGAGTCCGGAATCCACCAGAAAGAAACTAAAGAAACCAAAACCCAGCACGTCACAGGGGAAAACTCGTGTTGACTTGAAACCTGAACCGAACCCGTTCCGATCTGAAACCCGTTTCGTGCCGAAACCTGTCTTGTATGAAAACCCGTTCCGATCCGAAACCTATCACATTTCCTTAGGAGTTAGGACACTAACCCACATCGACCCATTTCTTTGAACTTGTCGACCCATTTTGACCCGAAAATAAAAGAATGAAATTTCAAATGACTCATTTTGACCCATTTATTTAAAACCTTTTACCCAAAACAACTCATTTAACTTTTAAAACAACTCAAATTGACTCATTTTAAAGGGTTTGGGTCAAGATTGCCGCCCCTAGTGTGCACCAAGAAAAAGATATCTAAAACCATTATTCCAACACCATCAATTTCACCAATATACACCAAGCTCGCATTTTACATTATAGTTGTTTTCGCATGTTACATCATATACAAAACATGTTTAAATCCCACTTAACAGTATAGGTGTGTCACCTGCAACAAAACACAACAAAACAGAATAAAATCAAATTATAACCACACATACATGTTCAATCTCATCTTTCAAACTATACTTTTAACGAATCATAATCTATCAAATAAACAAATCATAAAATATCAAATTTGGTACTAAATAAATCTTGGATTCAAAACAGACCCTTAAATCAGAAGCGAATTTCACTAACCTTAGTAACCATATTGGCATAATGCACCCATCATACAATTTTCGGACAATGGCTGTTGATTCAACCTCAACCCATTGTGACAGCAAACACCACCACCTGAGCATATCTTGTTTTCACACATAATGCAAAAATCATGATTCAGATTAACAAAATCTGAGGTTAAAAATATGGCATAGAACACAATTATTGAACATTGGATTAGAAGCACCAAAAAGTAAGTAAGATAAGCAATAATCAAAAAGTTGAAAACAATTTAAATTGTAAATTTGTTTCCGTTGGTGGTGGCTCAGGTCCGGTATACAGATACAAAACATAATGTCACGCCATAAACTGGAATTTCATCACAGCCAAAGGCCATACACAACTCGCTATCAAACAATAGCTGCGGCAAAGGGGCAACCATGAGAAATATGAGCGACAATTAACAAAGTTAACATTTGCGTCCGATTTTTTATGGAGCCCGCTAGCCATGAATAAAAGACCGTTAACGAAGAGGTATTGTCACACATTCATAAGTCCGGGAGGCTCAGACATGACTCGTGACCGTAGGATCTACATTAAATATCATAATCAATGCCCCACCAAGACACGATGCTTAGGTGTTAGTGTCTATAAAACGAAGTATTCAGATATTCATATCATCAAAGCCTCTATATCAAAACGAACATGAAATTAGGCAAAAATACAAAAGAGGATACCAACAAAGGGCTCAGCACAACATCATAGCAACAAATGTTTTGGAACCACAACCAACTTTATGTAACAGTATTACGATAAACTAAATGCTCAGACACCAATGAGAACATGCCCTATGATACAGATGAATATATACTTGGTCTACATATAGAGCAGACAACAACAACCATTGAGAAAAGATTTAGGTCTGCCACCACCGGCGTGGCTTAGGACTTCCAAACAGAACCCAATGACGGTCAAACATCACCGTCTTACTTCCGACATGTAAAGTATAATCAATAGGTGGAATAGCCAGAGTTTTCGTACAAAATTTTAAGTAAGATGCACACTCATATAAAGAATAATCAAAATGAAGGTGAGAGGATAAGAAGTCAAACATCACCGTCTTACATCCACCACGGCCGCCGCCTAGGTTTACCACCACCTACGTCTGCAGCTGCCATAGACCGCTCGAAAGCACTCTTGTCCGAAGTTTTTGACCAGGGAAGAGTAAAGAGGATAGAGAGTTTTGGCCCTGGGGAGAGAGAGTGATATCGGTGGTAACAAAAATCTAAAAGTTTTGATAAACAAGAAGGTAGACAGGTGTATATTTTGATAAACACTTGGAAACATAATCAACAGGTAGAGTAGCCTGGGATTTGATACAATAATATGAGCAGAATGTGCACACTTATTAAGCAGATGTACAACCATTTATTCATAAGATACATGTCAAGAACTTGTCTTTTAATATATATATATATATATATAATTATCGGTGTTTTTATTCCATTTCCAAGTTCAAACGTCTGTGCAAATTATTCGTGTGTTTTTTTCTTAAAAATATCTAAATCAAAGTTTTCCGACGAAATCTCCGGCATAGGAATTAGCAGCGACGGTTTCTGGCAGTAGCGGCGACGGTTTGGGCAACAACGGGGAAGAAACAGTGGCGACCACAAAGTGGCGACACGTCGCCTCTATTAGCTTTAGCGGCGACATTTGGGGGTTAAAGCGGCGACCAATTGTCGCCGCTAAATCTCAGATTTCTTGTAGTGTGATTCATTCATTAACATTAATTGTGAAATAAGAAAATATCAAAATTGAAGTTGCGAGTCTGTTAGAATAAAATTTGAAAGTCATAAGTAATTGCAAATTAAAAAAAATAAAGATGCATCATTGTTGAAGAATTTGGATCTGTATGGTAAACTGCAAATTGTTTTTAAGCTGCGATTCGAGCAACAGTGCATAATATTTTTATATAAGATTGGTTTCAAATTTAGATTTAAAATTTTCTCATATGCATTTTAACTCAGGAAATATGTATTTTCTTAATTTTTTACAAACATTTTGTATAAATATTTCAAACATGGAGAATACCTATTTTATATATATATATATATATATATATATATCTTGGTGTTTAACATTAACTAGTAGAAGAGCCCGCGCGTTGCGGCGGGAACGCAACGAAAATTCGGCCGGTAGGGGGTTTGGTTCGATATGGTACTGTCGTTTGGTATAACCAAATTGTAGTCGGTCTAGTTTATGTCACACCCCGACTAGGTAGTTGCGGAAGCGTAATACGGGAATGTAACAGATAACACTGGTATCAACAACATTGTTTATAAAGAAATTCATAAACTAATTTACATCATATTACATGGGTAGGTACTATGTTTACAAACTAGGTGAAAAACACATAACCGGTTTACGAGCTTCTTCTACAGTATTATATCAGCGTCTATTCACAGCTATTCAACTTTCTTCCTAACACCAAGCATGTAAGCAAATCATTCCAATTTTGCTTTACCTGAAAAGCATGTTAAAACGGGTCAACTACGTCTAGTTGGTGAGTTTCAAGTTTCACGAGTATCAATGAAATCAGTTCACGAGTTCGTAAAGTTTACAGTGTGTATGTATATATGTCTGTGTATGATGCATTATACTAAGCCACAAGTGAAACCGAAACGAGCTAAAACACATGGCCTCCACTGCCCATGCACTCCCGTTGGCATTTAACAGCCACTTTGCCCCAAGTATGTACTATGTCTAACACCACATAGCAGTATGTAAAAATATAATGACAATGTGCAACTGGGTTTACATATGTTCCGGCATACCCCTCCGGCTCTGTCAGTTGGGTTTGTCAAACCGATAGTACTATCCACACGTCACCGGCACGAAGTTAATCACTTGTGTTTGTGGGGACTTGTCAAGTGTTAGTACTTAGATAATCCACATCATCACACGTTTTCAAGTATATCAGTTTATGTAAACATGTTTTTCACCCCAAAAGTTCGTAAAACAGTTTAGAAAGTGGGGGTCGTGAAACTCACCTTATCGTAGTTCGCACAGAAATCACGTATCAATAAGTCAGATGCCTCGTTTATAGCCTGATTCCTATAAACGGTATCGTATCGTTATTACCAGTACAGTGTTCAAGCTAAGTCGGGCTGTATAGATAGTCTGGGTATAGCTGTTAGGCCCAGAACGTGACCATAGTCTTAGATTGTGACGTTGTATACTATGAAATGTTTAAAACTGGATTTGGCTCAGTTTCACCGTTTTCCGAGCCTAGCTCAGTTGATCGTTTATACGTTTCGGGATTAGGTAAGATCACATAAAACTTAAGTAAATATATTGATTGATAAAATAATTTGATTTATGAAAGAATTTTAAAGTTTCGGTGTCTGGTTTGATTGCAGGGTTCGTTTCCGTTTTTACACGGGTTTGATTATACAAAACGCGTACAATCCACCCGAATTGTCCGGAATTCTCGTAAAAAGTTCGTTTTTATTAATATCATTCAAAAATATGATATTTGACCACTTTTGACATTTTGACATACCAGTCAGTCCGTTAAACACAAAACTGCCGGTTTCGTTAAAACAATTATAATTTAAATCTTTGATTAATTATAACTAAATATGTACTTATATATAAATTATGTAAATTTTTGTAAAAATACATTAAGACATGGAGAATTTTATAAAAATATTTCCAGAAATTTTATGATTATTTATTTATTTATAAAAATTCATTTAATAGGTTATAATCATGTAATAAATGGCCCGTTTATATCAAACGACCTCCGAAAAATCCGATAATTTTTACCAATGGCCTCAATGTCATTACATAGCCCCTGCAAAATTTCCAGAACCTAAGTCTTTTGAAAAAATGCCTTTTTGTGCGTTTTTCGGCTGTTAAAATTCGGTTAAACCATGATCGCACAATCCATACTTAGGCATTTCCAATGATTCCCAAACTTTACCAGTGATCTTACCATCCCATATTAAACTCCAAAACCAAGTTTCATAATTTTTCAATATGTTTAGCTATTTTTCCCAAATAAACGCTCATAAACGGGAATAAATTCACCAAATATTCTCCGTTTATCGAAAAATTACCAAATTTGAACAGGGACTCATTTATATGATCCCTAATGTCCCTGCAAGTTTTCACAAGCTAACAACAAGCACGTCACAACCTAATACTAAACAGCCCCTAAACGAGTGTTACGGGTTTACCTTGTCGGTTTTCGATGAATTTTGCTAGCTTAAACGACTTTCCGGGTCTCGGGTTGCAAACTCAGTATATCTACATATCATATAACATCAAACCAAGCATAAATCATCCATGTAACAGCCTTGATAATTAGGGTTTCGGTTTTGGGTTCAAACCGAACTTTCTAACCGTAAAAACGTTGTATTCATGTTCTAATCCGCGTTTTTGACCAAAAAAGTATATGTTCGTGATTTGTAAACATGTTTAACACCAAAACATAATTTTACTTGATTTTTAGGGTTTTTGGATGGTTAAACATGTTTAAAACTAACTAAAACATGTTTATAAGATTATAACTTAGTTAAAGGATGGTTAAAAATTCATGTAAATGAAACTTACTTGAGGGTTTTGGGCAAGGGTTTGGAAGGACAGAACTGGAGCTGCTGTGGACTTGAAATATTTTGAGAGGTGAAATGAATAACAAAGCTTAATGTATAAGCTTTATAAAAAAAAACATGTGGGGTAGTTTCTTTCTGGCCGATCGGAACCTTTAAATGGCCCTTAATGGGCTGTTTTGGCCCATTAAACTATACATACAAGCCCAAACATAAAAAGCCCACTTCAAATTTAGTTCGGGTCCGGTTTTTCGCAAGAAAATTAATTCGGGTGTAAGAAATAGCGTAAAAACGAGTGTTTTTCAGCTTATTTTTGTAAAATAAGAAAAACGTACTGACTCGTTGTAAAATTCCAAAATATTTTCACGGATTGCTTAGAACATGTCATATAAGTGTTTTATAAATCTTTTTCGGCTTAACGGATGCTACAATGCTTGTTTTGATATTAACGATTGCGTTTAAGCTTATAGCGTATCGATAAACGAAACCTTTTTCGTTTAAAGAGTTTTAAACGTACTGGGGCCTAAATATCAATATGGTAGCCTCTATAACATATATATAACTCGTATATGACCCCTCAGTATGTATACGGGTCATAATTAGTATCGGTCGGTTACTCGTTTAAGCACTACGAATTAACCGATTTATCGTTTACTTGTTACGTAATGAATATAGTATACCTCGTTTTGTCATGAATGCCACATTCTCCCCCCGTTAAGAAATTTCGTCCTCGAAATTTAATGTGTCATCGGTTTTCTAGAGAACAGGTGTGGGTATTTCTTTCGGAATTCGTTCTTTCGTTCCCAAGTATATTCGGGTCCTTGTTTTGAATTCCACCGAACTTTTACCAAGGAAATTTTGTTATGTCGTAACTGTTTGATTTTCCCGTCTACAATTTCTACCGGTTCCTCTACGAAGTTGAGCTTTTCGTTGACCTGAACATCTTCCAGTGGTACTATTGTCGTTTCATCAGTCAAACACTTTTTCAGATTCGATACATGAAACACGTCATGAATAGTGCTCAGTTCTAAGGGTAGTTTTAATCGGTAAGCTACGGGACCAATTTTTGCGACAATCTCAAAAGGTCCGATGTATCTCGGGGCTAGTTTGCCAGTCTTTCCAAATCTTATAACACCTTTCCATGGTGATACTTTTAAAAATACCTTATCACCTATTTCAAAAGATAACCGTTTTCTGCGAACATCAGCATAACTCTTTTGTCGGTCACGGGCTGCTTTCAATTTTTGTTTAACTTGGTGAATCTTATCGGTGGTTTCCTGAATTAAATCGGATCTTGAAATTTGAGTATCACCCACTTCTGTCCAACATAGTGGTGATCTACATTTTCGCCCGTATAGAGCTTCATAAGGTGCTGCTTGTATACTACTGTGATAACTATTATTGTAAGAGAATTCAATGAGCGGGAGGTGTTGATCCCAATTCCCTTTAAAGTCCAGTACACAAGCACGAAGTAAATCTTCTAAGGTTTGGATGGTTCGTTCAGATTGACCATCGGTTTGGGGATGGTAAGCCGTACTTAGGTCGATTCGGGTTCCCAAGGCTTCTTGTACTGCTTGCCAGAAATGTGAAATAAAATGACTGTCTTGATCGGAAATAATCGAAAGAGGTACTCCGTGTCGAGATACTATTTCATCGATGTAAATTTGAGCAAGTTTTTCGGTGGTGTAGTTGTTACGGATGGGAATAAAGTGTGCGGATTTGGTTAATCGGTCCACAATTACCCAAATTGCGTTGTGTCCTCTAGCGGTTTTAGGAAGGTGTGTCACAAAGTCCATGGTAATTTGTTCCCATTTCCATTGTGGGATTTCGGGTTGTTGTAACATTCCCGAAGGTTTTTGGTATTCCGCCTTTACCCTTGCACATGTTGCACATTTACTTACATACACGGCTATATCCTTTTTCATACCAGGCCACCAGTAAAATTCTTTAACATCCTTATACATCTTATCAGCACCTGGATGAATAGAATATTTGGATTTGTGTGCTTCATCAAGTATCAGCTTTCGGAGTTTATGAAGTGTTGGAATCCAGACCCGGTTTTTGTAATAATATACTTCATCGGTTCTCTTCTCAAAATTCTTTTCATTTCCATGTAGTTCTTCTTTTTCTAGCTGATCTGCCTTCAAGGCCTCATCTTGTGCAATGCGAACTTGTTCGGTTAGGCTACTTTGAACAATCATTCCGAGTGCTCGTACCCTTAATGGTCTGATTCTGTCTTTTCGGCTTAAAGCATCAGCTACTACGTTGGCCTTACCCGGATGGTATTTAATCTCACAATCATAATCATTTAACAGTTCTACCCATCTCCTTTGTCTCATGTTTAGCTCTTTCTGATCGAATATGTGTTGTAGGCTTTTGTGATCAGTATAGATGGTACATTTAGTGCCATACAAGTAATGTCTCCAAATCTTCAATGCAAAGATAACTGCTCCCAATTCCAAATCATGGGTCGTATAATTCTTTTCATGCACTTTTAATTGTCGGGAAGCATATGCTATTACTTTCTTTCTTTGCATCAGTACGCATCCTAAACCTTTACGAGATGCGTCACAATATACCACCAATTCATCAGTTCCATCTGGAAGGCTTAATATTGGAGCCTCACATAACCTCTGTTTTAACGTTTGGAAGGCCATTTTTTGTTCTTCTCCCCATTCATATGCTCGATCTTTTTGAGTTAGGAGGGTTAGAGGTTGTGCAATACTTGAAAAGTTTTCAATGAATCTTCTATAATACCCGGCTAGTCCTAAGAATTGACGAATTTCTCTTGGTGACTTAGGCACTTGCCAATTCTTAATAGCCTCAATTTTACTTGAGTCTACTTGGATTCCTTGATGGTTCACAATGTGTCCTAAAAACTGTACTTCTTGTAGCCAAAACTCACATTTGGACAACTTTGCGTATAACTTCTCTTGCCTCAATAATTTTAAGATTTCCCGCAAATGTTGTTCGTGTTCCTCCTTACTTCTCGAATATATCAAAATGTCATCGATAAGCACTATCACAAACTTGTCAAGGTAAGGTTTGCAAACTCGGTTCATGAGGTCCATAAACACTGCAGGTGCATTTGTCAACCCAAACGGCATAAGCAAAAATTCATAGTGACCATACCGAGTTCGGAAAGCTGTTTTGGGTATGTCTTCTTCCAGAATTCTTACTTGATGATAACCAGATCTAAGATCAATTTTTGAAAAATACTTCGCACCTTGAAGCTGATCAAACAAGTCATCAATTCGAGGTAAGGGGTATCTATTCTTTATAGTCACTTTATTCAATTCCCGATAATCAATACACATTCGAAAACTCCCATCTTTCTTCTTTACAAACAACACTGGTGCTCCCCACGGTGAGTAACTAGGGCGAACAAAACCCCTGTCCAGTAATTCTTGTAACTGGTTGGACAGTTCTTGCATTTCAGAAGGTGCAAGTCGATAAGGTGCCTTAGCAATGGGTGCTGCTCCCGGTATCAAATCAATACGGAATTCAACTTGTCTGGTCGGTGGTAAACCAGGCAACTCATCGGGGAATACATCTGAATACTCGTGTACCACTGGGATGTCTTCTAATCGTTTTTCCTCGGGTTCCTTAACCGTTACGCTCGCCAAGTATAATGTACAACCTTGGCGTAAATATCTCAATGCCTTAAGTTGAGATATGAGAGGCAGTACCGTACCAGATTTCTCACCTTGAACAATCATAGCTTCATCATTCAGAAGAGATATTCTAACGGTCTTATCCTTACAGACAATTTCAGCTTTATACTTAGATAGCCAGTCCATACCGACTATAACATCGAAACTTCCCAATTCCACTGGAAGTAAATCAATAAGGAATGGGTGGTCGTTTAGGATAAGGGAACTGTCTCGGACTATTCGGTTAACAAGTATAGGCTTACCGTTAGCGAGTTCTATAGTATATGGTTTTGTTAGTTCACTAACCGGCATATTTTCTAAAGGTAAGAAGTTAACAGATATGAAACTTCTATCGGCACCCGTATCAAACAAAACTGAAGCATACTGACCCGAAACTAAGAATGTACCTGTCACCACATTCGGATCTTGACGCGCTTCACCCGGTCCTAATACAAACGCGCGTCCCTTAGCTGTGTTGGAGGTTGATGCTTGTGCTTGGTTCTGCCTTCTCACTGTACTCGGGTTCAAATTAGGGCAGTATCTCCGAAAATGTTCCGTACTGCCACATTCATAGCAGGCACGGAGGTTCGTGGTAGGTGGGGTTTGTTGGTTGAGTTGTGGGCGGTTTGGTTGAGGTCGAGGGAGTTGAGTTGATTGCGGTGGACGGTTAACAGTGTTGGTGGGGGTTCTACAGTTGGGGGCATAGTGTCCCGTTCTTCCACACTTTTGACAAATGATTGGTTTGCAATCACCCACATGATGAAAGTTACATCTTCTGCATTTCGGTAACGTCCCTTTATAGGTTTCTTGTTTTACATTAGAACTGGTCATGGCATAACTTCGGGTATTCGGACGAGCCCGTTTGTTCTGAGGGTTTCCTTGCATTCTTGTCCCATAATCAGTTTGTTTTAAACTTGTTGTTTCACCTGGCATCCTTATCACTCCACTTCTCATCAGATCAAAAGTAACGACACCCGTTTGAGATACAGCACTTTCTAATGTCGGGTGGGCAACTGAATTCACTATACTTCTCACAGCAGGGGTCAGTCCCCAGATATAACGTTCAATTCGCTTTGCTTCCGGTGTAACTAACCATGGAACTAAGCGGGACAGTTCGTTAAAATGATTCGTGTATCCCACATGGTCTGCTCCTTTCATTTCCAGATTCCATAACTCGTGTTCCAACCTCTGAATCTCACTTTTAGGACAAAAATGCTCTAGCATGAGGGTTTTTAATTCAGTCCATGACATACGATTAATAGCATCTTGTCCCCTTATTTGGACTACTGTGTTCCACCACATCAGCGCTTGGTCTAGAAACATACTGGTAGCAAATCTGACCACGCGGTTCGGTGGACACTCACTGATATTAATTACTGATTCGGTCTTTTCTATCCATTTAACCAGCCCGCTAGGTCCTTCAATACCCTTAAACTCAATCGGTTTACATGATGTAAATTGTTTGTATGAATACTCCTGACGCGGGGGTTCTCGGTTATTATTATTATTATTAGTTGTGTTAACAACCGGTACAGGGTTCGGGATATTATCAGGGTGCACAACAGGTTCTGGGTTCCCAGTGACATTCATAGTTGGGAGAGTGTTATTATTATTTATGATATTATCAGTATTCACCGGGGTAGTAACACCCGGGGCTACATTAGTGTCCGGCGGAGGTATATTAACAGTGGCCGTGGTGGTGCTCGTAGGTTGATTAACAGTATTGTTAGCACGTATGCCTGCAGTGACTTGTGTTACAATTGTTGGTATCACTGCTTGTAGTTGACGAGCAATCATTGCGGCCACTTCCGCCTCAGACAAAGGGTTTGCTTTCTTCGGGGCCATTCTATAAAATAATCAATTATATAATAATCAATATCGTTTCACTATAATCAGCACAACTTTACAATATTTCAATTTCACAACACATAACTATGCCAAAGAAAACACGTTTGTATTAATTATAATCATTACTGTACATATGCATCCAAAATTAGCGCATAGGCTTAACCTGGTATAGGCCAGCGCTTGTATATGCGTATCAAAATTTGTCACTAAGTGACATGTAGACTTAACCCGATAAGGGCCAGTGCTTGAAATAGTACTAAACCACAAACAACTCCCAAGCCAGCCCAACACGCTGTAACAAAATGCTGCTTGGGATATCAAAAGACTATATACATAAGACCAGACTACTAGGTCCTATCCATTCTTTGCAACATGAAGCCACAACCAAACAACAGCAGCCACTAGGGCCGCATTAACCGCTAAACACGCTCCCAGTAGTATCATCGCTCGATCCTGACGCCCATGGCTGTGAGCACTGGATCTTTGCACAATTCTGATTTCCTGTTGCATATACCTCATGTGATCATACATATCATGTCTATGCTGGTTTAGGCTATTTATCGAATGTGAGTGTTCTAAGAGCTGATCAGTTGCTAAACCAAACCATGCTGAATCAGAATGACGAGGTGGCTCGGGTACTGGGGCGGGTAAACCCCAAGTAGGAATAGGTATCTCGGTTACCCGGACACGCAATGTTTCTCCCCTATGGTACGTAGATCGAGGTGGGGAAAAGGTGTGCTCAGGTGGACGCACTGAAATGCGAGCAGTTTGACGGTTTCTAATAGTGGGTGGGGGTACTGGTGTATGCTGTACAGGTGGAGTAAGGGATCTGGGTGCTCTAACAGGTGAACGATAAGCACTAGTAGCTCCCTGTCCTGCAACATTCCTAGGGGATTCCCTAGGGGGATAGGTGTCACAACGATAACCCGATAAGTCGGGTTGATCCGCGGGTACCTCACGTGGAATTACCGCATCTGCACCTTCTTCTATTTCCTCTGGCTCCTCCTCAGTTTCTTCTTCCGGATCCTCTTCCTCCTCCTCAGGCTCTGTTGGTAGGGTATTAGGTAAACGATCAGTAGACCTTGACATATTCCTGCACAATTATTAGTGATAAGAATAATATCCTTCTATATTAATCATAGTAAAATACATGTAAGTATTTATACACATAAGCACAAATAATCGTTTATATACACAGATATTTATCTATTATTATATTTTATACACATATGTTGCTGTTTTTACCTATTCGATTGTTTATCGACTTCTTCTCGAATTTCCTCGTACAAACAAGTCTGTTATTACGTTCCGGACCATAATAACCCACTTGTCCATTCGCGTTCATCACGAGAATCATTCGTGTATATTATTTAATATTATTTTATTCCCAGAGTTAATCGAGCCTACGGTTATCATAGGGTATCCTAAGGGACATCCTAATTCTTTATAACCAATGGCTCTGATACCAACTTCTGTCACACCCCGACTAGGTAGTTGCGGAAGCGTAATACGGGAATGTAACAGATAACACTGGTATCAACAACATTGTTTATAAAGAAATTCATAAACTAATTTACATCATATTACATGGGTAGGTACTATGTTTACAAACTAGGTGAAAAACACATAACCGGTTTACGAGCTTCTTCTACAGTATTATATCAGCGTCTATTCACAGCTATTCAACTTTCTTCCTAACACCAAGCATGTAAGCAAATCATTCCACTTTTGCTTTACCTGAAAAGCATGTTAAAACGGGTCAACTACGTCTAGTTGGTGAGTTTCAAGTTTCACGAGTATCAATGAAATCAGTTCACGAGTTCGTAAATTTTACAGTGTGTATGTATATATGTCTGTGTATGATGCATTATACTAAGCCACAAGTGAAACCGAAACGAGCTAAAACACATGGCCTCCACTGCCCATGCACTCCCGTTGGCATTTAACAGCCACTTTGCCCCAAGTATGTACTATGTCTAACACCACATAGCAGTATGTAAAAATATAATGACAATGTGCAACTGGGTTTACATATGTTCCGGCATACCCCTCCGGCTCTGTCAGTTGGGTTTGTCAAACCGATAGTACTATCCACACGTCACCGGCACGAAGTTAATCACTTGTGTTTGTGGGGACTTGTCAAGTGTTAGTACTTAGATAATCCACATCATCACACGTTTTCAAGTATATCAGTTTATGTAAACATGCTTTTCACCCCAAAAGTTCGTAAAACAGTTTAGAAAGTGGGGGGTCGTGAAACTCACCTTATCGTAGTTCGCACAGAAATCACGTATCAATAAGTCAGATGCCTCGTTTATAGCCTGATTCCTATAAACGGTATCGTATCGTTATTACTAGTACAGTGTTCAAGCTAAGTCGGGCTGTATAGATAGTCTGGGTATAGCTGTTAGGCCCAGAACGTGACCATAGTCTTAGATTGTGACGTTGTATACTATGAAATGTTTAAAACTGGATTTGGCTCAGTTTCACCGTTTTCCGAGCCTAGCTCAGTTGATCGTTTATACGTTTCGGGATTAGGTAAGATCACATAAAACTTAAGTAAATATATTGATTGATAAAATAATTTGATTTATGAAAGAATTTTAAAGTTTCGGTGTATGGTTTGATTGCAGGGTTCGTTTCCGTTTTTACACGGGTTTGATTATACAAAACGCGTACAATCCACCCGAATTGTCCGGAATTCTCGTAAAAAGTTCGTTTTTATTAATATCATTCAAAAATATGATATTTGACCACTTTTGACATTTTGACATACCAGTCAGTCCGTTAAACACAAAACTGCCGGTTTCGTTAAAACAATTATAATTTAAATCTTTGATTAATTATAACTAAATATGTACTTATATATAAATTATGTAAATTTTTGTAAAAATACATTAAGACATGGAGAATTTTATAAAAATATTTCCAGAAAGTTTATGATTATTTATTTATTTATAAAAATTCATTTAATAGGTTATAATCATGTAATAAATGGCCCGTTTATATCAAACGACCTCCGAAAAATCCGATAATTTTTACCAATGGCCTCAATGTCATTACATAGCCCCTGCAAAATTTCCAGAACCTAAGTCTTTTGACAAAATGCCTTTTTGTGCGTTTTTCGGCTGTTAAAATTCGGTTAAACCATGATCGCACAATCCATACTTAGGCATTTCCAATGATTCCCAAACTTTACCAGTGATCTTACCATCCCATATTAAACTCCAAAACCAAGTTTCATAATTTTTCAATATGTTTAGCTATTTTTCCCAAATAAACGCTCATAAACGGGAATAAATTCACCAAATATTCTCCGTTTATCGAAAAATTACCAAATTTGAACAGGGACTCATTTATATGATCCCTAATGTCCCTGCAAGTTTTCACAAGCTAACAACAAGCACGTCACAACCTAATACTAAACAGCCCCTAAACGAGTGTTACGGGTTTACCTTGTCGGTTTTCGATGAATTTTGCTAGCTTAAACGACTTTCCGGGTCTCGGGTTGCAAACTCAGTATATCTACATATCATATAACATCAAACCAAGCATAAATCATCCATGTAACAGCCTTGATAATTAGGGTTTCGGTTTTGGGTTCAAACCGAACTTTCTAACCGTAAAAACGTTGTATTCATGTTCTAATCCGCGTTTTTGACCAAAAAAGTATATGTTCGTGATTTGTAAACATGTTTAACATCAAAACATAATTTTACTTGATTTTTAGGGTTTTTGGATGGTTAAACATGTTTAAAACTAACTAAAACATGTTTATAAGATTATAACTTAGTTAAAGGATGGTTAAAAATTCATGTAAATGAAACTTACTTGAGGGTTTTGGGCAAGGGTTTGGAAGGACAGAACTGGAGCTGCTGTGGACTTGAAATATTTTGAGAGGTGAAATGAATAACAAAGCTTAATGTATAAGCTTTATAAAAAAAAACATGTGGGGTAGTTTCTTTCTGGCCGATCGGAACCTTTAAATGGCCCTTAATGGGCTGTTTTGGCCCATTAAACTATACATACAAGCCCAAACATAAAATGCCCACTTCAAATTTAGTTCGGGTCCGGTTTTTCGCAAGAAAATTAATTCGGGTGTAAGAAATAGCGTAAAAAACGAGTGTTTTTCAGCTTATTTTTGTAAAATAAGAAAAACGTACTGACTCGTTGTAAAATTCCAAAATATTTTCACGGATTGCTTAGAACATGTCATATAAGTGTTTTATAAATCTTTTTCGGCTTAACGGATGCTACAATGCTTGTTTTGATATTAACGATTGCGTTTAAGCTTATAGCGTATCGATAAACGAAACCTTTTTCATTTAAAGAGTTTTAAACGTACTGGGGCCTAAATATCAATATGTTAGCCTCTATAACATATATATAACTCGTATATGACCCCTCAGTATGTATACGGGTCATAATTAGTATCGGTCGGTTACTCGTTTAAGCACTACGAATTAACCGATTTATCGTTTACTTGTTACGTAATGAATATAGTATACCTCGTTTTATCATGAATGTCACAGTTTACGATGTAAAGAAAATAAGTATATGCAATAAATCTGGCATTAAAAAAAATTTGTAAACAAAGTAATGTCTTCAACCCATTTGGCATTTGGTAATTAAGGATTAATATGTCTACACTATAATTGAAAGATTCTATTTATTGTGACAATTTCTGCTATCAAAGTTTCTATTTTTATAGAATCCCTGTTAAATATAATGAGATATAGAGGTGGACATAATCGGGTATTGTTAAAAACCCGAACCGGTTCGGAACCGGTTTTTTTCATACTAGGTAGAAAATAGGACCGGTTCCAGTCAGGAACCGGGTCGGTTCCGGACCAGAACCGATGGACCAAAATGCCAACTTTTAGGTACCGGGTAGGGTAGGAACCGGGACCGAGTATTACGTAAAAACCGGTTCCGCCGGTTTTTTTTGAAATTCAAATAAAAGAGCCGTCACAAAAAGTTTTCAACGGCTATATAGCCGTTTTTGACCGTTGGAAGTGGGAGAGTCGTCCGGCTCTACAACCCAAGCATCTACCGCCGGGTAACAACGCTTAATCGTTGTAGAACCCGGATTAAAACGACGGACCTTGTTTTTTAGTTTAAGTTGTTATGTTTAGTAACGTTTATGTTTTAATAATGTTTGTAATAGTTCTTGTTTAAATAAATAAAATGTTCGTCGTTATTAAAAAAGTAACAAAAAATTAATCATGACTAATAAGAAATAAACTGGTACTAGTAATAAACCAAACAAAAGTAGTTATTAAACAAATCAAAACTAAATATTAGTTTAACTTTGAGCGTGTTACAAATGATTTTACTAAAACAAATAAAAATTACAACTCTTCTTCGTCTTCACCCTCATCTTCTTTACCACCAGAATTATCGGAAGAAAGCCCGTCCTTCGCCTCCTCATCATGAATAGGACGCTCTATTGGTATTTCGTTTTCAAAGTTTGCCTTGTGTTGTACACGATCCACCACATCCAAATGGTCCTTTAGGCAAATGCAAACCTCTAGAGTCTCGGGAGTTAATTTAGTTCTTCGCATTGATAATACCCTCCCACAAAGAGAAAAAACCGATTCGAAAGCAACCGTTGAGGCTTGTACGGAAAGAAAATCACGAGCCATGGCAGATAGAATAGGAAATTCATTTTGTTTTCCTTTAAACCAAGCCAACAAATCAATATTGCGAATTTCGTCGATCGTTGCGCCCTCAAAAAAGTTTGCTCCACTATATCGACCAAGTTCGCAAGTTGGTGTGTGATGGTCGGGTATTTTGTATATATATTAGTGTATTAATTATGTAGTTTTATTGAGTATATTGTTAGAACTTTTGTACTTCATACGTGCTTTTTTATTTCAGGTAATTGATTGTTAAAGATGCTAAATGCGAGACCTGCACGAGCATGGAATGATATCTTGGGAAGACCGAAGCATGATTTGATGTCTTGCGAAGTCTTACAAGGATTTGGGAAGAGTATGGATGAGAAATCATAAGCCAATGCTAAAACTGAACAAGATGGGTTGACAAAATGCGACCTTGAAGTAAAACGAGCATATCTTGAGTTAGAAAATGAGTTACGAGAGCCATTATATATGAATTTTGGGTTTCTCGACGAGAGGAATCCAAATATGAGGTATTATTAGGTAGCGGTACGCGACGGGTAGGGTCAATGGCCATCGAGATATGCGATGGTCTTAAAAAACGTGAAAAACGGATTTTGACCTATATCTTCTATTTTCCGAACCCTAATCAGGATTGACGACCAGCAGCAGCTATTAGGCGATTTTGGGTGAATTCCAGGGCTACCAATCATCTCTTGATCAATCCTAATAGCCTTCCTCATCATAATTGAAGATCCATCGATGACGATGCTCGGCTAGTCTTCTCCGAATCATACCTGGGATGTAAAGTTTGTAACAATTTCAGTTTTTCTCATATGATTAAGAACACTTGTGTATTATTATTTATGATTGATATATGATTATTGAGGTTTAGTATTTATGTGTGTTCGGTTGGTTTAGGTTTACGTTGGTCTGAACGATCTGTTACCAGTTGCTACATAATTAGTCATATAACTGTTTGGTTAGATTGAATACGATAAAACATACAATTGCCCTTAACTGAGTCACACTGGCAAAGACTGTTTGATAACCAGTGCCGTGTGTAACGTAATTGTTGATGTCTAAGGTTTTGTCTGATTGATTAGTTTTCAGTTAATCGTTAATAATTAATCTGTTAGGTTGCATGAGATAACTGTTGGTTGCTTACTTGAATTCCCGGGTGTGATTTGTTTGTAACTGCTTAATACTCGTTTACTTGTTCGTTGCTTAGTTCTTTAAATTCAAACTATTGCTTGTGTGATCAGCACTAAAAAATCATTCACTTCAGAATTAGAAATCTGTTACACGAATACATTGACCACATACTCCTTGTGATACGATACCCTACTTTCTCTAACTATTTAGAATAATTAGGTTTTTGATTGACTCAAACGACGGTCATCAAAATGGCGCCGTTGCCGGGGAGTTAGTGGCGCTTAGTGTTTTTCGTGTTATTTGATTTTTGTGTTTAATTTTAATTTTAGTTTTAATTTTGTTTTCAATTTTTAGTTTAAATTTTATTTATCTGTATTTTACGCGGGTTGTGTTAGTTGTGCAGATTACAAGTTTATGCACACCCGCCATTCTGGCCGACAGTCTCCGTTAATTTACGAGCCCGAAATAGAGAGGTTAGCTCGGCAGAACCGAGTACAAAACAGAAATGCAGAAATGGCAGACCAGAACCAGAACAATGACCAAAACCAAGACCCACTCCCACAAACTAACACGTTTCACCCAGCCAACATACCTGACCTACCAGACTTCAATAACCAAAATGACCAAAATCACTCAGCTCGTGCTTCCAGAACCCGAAACCAAAACCCAAGACGAAACCTAAACCTCAACTTTGACCGAGCCGGACCATCCGCTCCAAATAATAACCCCAACCGCCGGGTTCGGATAAATATCGATGATTTTCAACCAGTGTTCCGACAAAAGAGGAAGACGAAGGGGAAATTAATAATGGAAACGAAGGTTTGGAGATTGATAATGAGGTAGACAGATGGGCTAAAAATAATCGGGCAGTTGAGCCCGAGAACGAAGGTTTTGAGCAGGAAGATGTGGGTAATGGTAATCGGGATGAAGATGTAGACGAGCCGGTTAATCGAAGACGGGCTGAACCAGTTAACAGAAACGGAAGGGGTCGAGACAGGGTGAATCGGGCGAAATGACCCGAAAGAGTTCGTGGTATTCAGGTTAACCGGGGAGGTTTGGGAAACCCCGGGGGGCTTAGGAGGAATTATATGGCTCCGGTTCACGGTGTTAACAGTCGGTTCAGACCGGCTATCTCGGACGGAGCATCCCCGTTGGTCCCACAGGAACGAGTGCAGGGACAACAAACTTTTAAGTCATGACCATCTTACATTAACATCGTTCCTCATTTCCACGGGTTGGCTTTGGAAGACCCTTATTCACACTTGACCGATTTTTCGGCTATTTGCGGGTCTATTGGTGATGGCACGTTCGATCAGGATGAAGTCCGGTTGCGATTATTCTAGTTTTCCCTGAAAGACAAAGCAAAACTCTGGTTTAATTCACTGCCGATGCACAGTATCAGAATTTGGGCTGAGATGCAGCAGGTGTTTCTAAACGAGTTTTATTCACAGTCGAAGACTACATAGGCCCGTTCAGACATTCGCAACTTTTCATAGTTCTCTGGTGAGTTATTTCATGAAGCTTTTACCAGGTATAAAGACATGATCAGGAAATGCCCACATCACCAAATCGAACTGTGGGAACTGGTAAAGTGTTTTGTTGATGGGTTGACATACGAGGACCGAAAGCATCTTAAGACCTCGTGTAATGGTTTGTTGCTGAATCAGCCTGAGAAAGATGATTGGGATTTTTTAGAGTTTATGTGTGAAGATTCGAAATCTGAAGCAACGGCTGAAAGACGAAGACGGGGTAATTCATCAAGGTCAGTTAAGTCAGTTACGAGTGAGTCTGAAAGAATTAATGAGTTGGAACGTGAACTAGCTGAGTTGAAAAAAAGTAAGAAAAAAGAGGTCGGGAAAGTTGGAGTGAAATTTCCGGTTTGTGAAGATTGTGGTAAGCTCGGCCATAAGGCAGAAAATTGCCCTGAGTTTTATGATGACGAGGAGGATGAACCCGAGGAAGTTAATTATGTTTACGGTGATTCCAATGGTCAAGGGTTGAATTCAAACACCTATCACCCGGGCCTGAGGAATCACCCGAACTTTCGTTACGGGAACGCGTCTACACAGTTGAACCCGAACTTTCAGGGATCGAGCCAGAACATGTCGCAGGGTAATTACCGCAAGGGAGGTTATCAGCAGCAGCAAGGTTCGTATGATCAGAATCGGGGGTATAACAGAGACGGTAACCGGGGTGGAAATTCGTCGGGTAATCAGGACCAGCAGAGAGGGTCCTCGGGAAATTCGGATGAGTCGGTGCACTCAAAGTTGGATGCATTGCGGAAGGTTATGACTGATCATAAAGCTGAAACGAAGCAACAGTTCGAGTTACGAGATAAGTCGTCAGAGGCAATGATGAAACAGATCGGTCAGCTCGCTTCAGATGTGGCAAAGTTATAGAAGAGCACGAGCCAACTCCCGAGTGACACCACAGTCAACCCGAACCATTACTGCTAAAGCTCCAAGAAGGGAAACAATGTGCACATCAACGCTGTAAGTCTTTTACCTCATTTTGAAATTTCTGTTGTTGAAGTTGATTCACCACCACAGTTTTTAAGGGGGTGGTGGAAGATTTTAGTGGTGAAAGTGTCGGTCAAAATGAATCAATTTTCCAAAATGAATCAGACCCAAAAACATATGAAATGTCTTTTTGTGAAAATAGCACATGTGAAAAATGTTTAAATGGTAAATCGACCAACATGAGAGATGAGGAGGTGGAGAATAATACCACCACCTACGTCTGCAGCTGCCATAGACCGCTCGAAAGCACTCTTGTCCGAAGTTTTTGACCAGGGAAGAGTAAAGAGGATAGAGAGTTTTGGCCCTGGGGAGAGAGAGTGATATCGGTGGTAACAAAAATCTAAAAGTTTTGATAAACAAGAAGGTAGACAGGTGTATATTTTGATAAACACTTGGAAACATAATCAACAGGTAGAGTAGCCTGGGATTTGATACAATAATATGAGCAGAATGTGCACACTTATTAAGCAGATGTACAACCATTTATTCATAAGATACATGTCAAGAACTTGTCTTTTAATATATATATATATATATATAATTATCGGTGTTTTTATTCCATTTCCAAGTTCAAACGTCTGTGCAAATTATTCGTGTGTTTTTTTCTTAAAAATATCTAAATCAAAGTTTTCCGACGAAATCTCCGGCATAGGAATTAGCAGCGACGGTTTCTGGCAGTAGCGGCGACGGTTTGGGCAACAACGGGGAAGAAACAGTGGCGACCACAAAGTGGCGACATGTCGCCTCTATTAGCTTTAGCGGCGACATTTGGGGGTTAAAGCGGCGACCAATTGTCGCCGCTAAATCTCAGATTTCTTGTAGTGTGATTCATTCATTAACATTAATTGTGAAATAAGAAAATATCAAAATTGAAGTTGCGAGTCTGTTAGAATAAAATTTGAAAGTCATAAGTAATTGCAAATTAAAAAAAAATAAAGATGCATCATTGTTGAAGAATTTGGATCTGTATGGTAAACTGCAAATTGTTTTTAAGCTGCGATTCGAGCAACAGTGCATAATATTTTTATATAAGATTGGTTTCAAATTTAGATTTAAAATTTTATCATATGCATTTTAACTCAGGAAATGTGTATTTTCTAAATTTTTTACAAACATTTTGTATAAATATTTCAAACATGGAGAATACCTATTATATATATATATATATATATATCTTGGTGTTTAACATTAACTAGTAGAAGAGCCCGCGCGTTGCGGCGGGAACGCAACGAAAATTCGGCCGGTAGGGGGTTTGGTTCGATATGGTACTGTCGTTTGGTATAACCAAATTGTAGTCGGTCTAGTTTACGATGTAAAGAAAATAAGGATATGCAATAAATCTGGCATTAAAAAAAATTAGTAAACAAAGTAATGTCTTGAACCCATTTGGCATTTGGTAATTAAGGATTAATATGTCTACACTATAATTGAAAGATTCTATTTATTGTGACAATTTCTGCTATCAAAGTTTCTATTTTTATAGAATCCATGTTAAATATAATGAGATATAGAGGTGGACATAATCGAGTATTGTTAAAAACCCGAACCGGTTCGGAACCGGTTTTTTTCATACTAGGTAGAAAATAGGACCGGTTCCAGTCAGGAACCGGGTCGGTTTCGGACCAGAACCGATGGACCAAAATGCCAACTTTTAGGTACCGGGTAGGGTAGGAACCGGGACCGGGTATTACGTAAAAACCGGTTCCGCCGGTTTTTTTTGAAATTCAAATAAAAGAGCCGTCACAAACAGTTTCCAACGGCTATATAGCCGTTTTTGACCGTTGGAAGTGGGAGAGTCGTCCGGCTCTACAACCCAAGCATCTACCGCCGGTAACAACGCTTAATCGTTATAGAACGCCGGATTAAAACGACGGACCTTGTTTTTTAGTTTAAGTTGTTATGTTTAGTATCGTTTATGTTTTAATAATGTTTGTAATAGTTCTTGTTTAAATAAATAAAATGTTCGTCGTTATTAAAAAAGTAACAAAAAATTAATCATGACTAATAAGAAATAAACTGGTACTAGTAATAAACCAAACAAAAGTAGTTATTAAACAAATCAAAACTAAATATTAGTTTAACTTTGAGCGTGTTACAAATGATTTTACTAAAACAAATAAAAATTACAACTCTTCTTCGTCTTCACCCTCATCTTCTTTACCACCAGAATTATCGGAAGAAAGCCCGTCCTTCGCCTCCTCATCATGAATAGGACGCTCTATTGGTATTTCGTTTTCAAAGTTTGCCTTGTGTTGTACACGATCCACCACATCCAAATGGTCCTTTAGGCAAATGCAAACCTCTAGAGTCTCGGGAGTTAATTTAGTTCTTCGCATTGATAATACCCTCCCACAAAGAGAAAAAACCGATTCGAAAGCAACCGTTGAGGCTTGTACGGAAAGAAAATCACGAGCCATGGCAGATAGAATAGGAAATTCATTTTGTTTTCCTTTAAACCAAGCCAACAAATCAATATTGCGAATTTCGTCGACTGTTGCGCCCTCAAAAAAGTTTGCTCCACTATATCGACCAAGTTCGCAAGTTGGTGTGTGATGGTCGGGTATTTTGTATATATATTAGTGTATTAATTATGTAGTTTTATTGAGTATATTGTTAGAACTTTTGTACTTCATACGTGCTTTTGTATTTCAGGTAATTGATTGTTAAAGATGCTAAATGCGAGACCTGCACGAGCATGGAATGATATCTGGGGAAGACCGAAGCATGATTTGATGTCTTGCGAAGTCTTAAAAGGATTAGGGAAGAGTATGGATGAGAAATCATAAGCCAATGCTAAAACTGAACAAGATGGGTTGACAAAATGCGACCTTGAAGTAAAACGAGCATATCCTGAGCTAGAAAATGAGTTACGAGAGCCATAATATATGAATTTTGGGTTTCTCGACGAGAGGAATCCAAATATGAGGTATTATTAGGTAGCGGTACGCGACGGGTAGGGTCAATGGCCATCGAGATACGCGATGGTCTTAAAAAACGTGAAAAACGGATTTTGACCTATATCTTCTACTTTCCGAACCCTAATCAGGATTGACGACCAGCAGCAGCTATTAGGCGATTTTGGGTGAATTCCAGGGCTACCAATCATCTCTTGATCAATCCTAATAGCCTTCCTCATCATAATTGAAGATCCATCGATGACGATGCTCGGCTAGTCTTCTCCGAATCATACCTAGGATGTAAAGTTTGTAACAATTTCAGTTTTTCTCATATGATTAAGAACACTTGTGTATTATTATTTATGATTGATATATGATTATTGAGGTTTAGTATTTATGTGTGTTCGGTTGGTTTAGGTTTACGTTGGTCTGAACGATCTGTTACCAGTTGCTACATAATTAGTCATATAACTGTTTGGTTAGATTGAATACGATAAAACATACAATTGCCCTTAACTGAGTCACACTGGCAAAGACTGTTTGATAACCAGTGCTGTGTGTAACGTAATTGTTGATGTCTAAGGTTTTGTCTGATTGATTAGTTTTCAGTTAATCGTTAATAATTAATCTGTTAGGTTGCATGAGATAACTGTTGGTTGCTTACTTGAATTCCCGGGTGTGATTTGTTTGTAACTGCTTAATACTCGTTTACTTGTTCGTTGCTTAGTTCTTTAAATTCAAACTATTGCTTGTGTGATCAGCACTAAAAAATCATTCACTTCAGAATTAGAAATCTGTTACACGAATACATTGACCACATACTCCTTGTGATACGATACCCTACTTTCTCTAACTATTTAGAATAATTAGGTTTTTGATTGACTCAAACGACGGTCATCAAAATGGCGCCGTTGCCGGGGAGTTAGTGGCGCTTAGTGTTTTTCGTGTTATTTGATTTTTGTGTTTAATTTTAATTTTAGTTTTAATTTTGTTTTCAATTTTTAGTTTAAATTTTATTTATCTGTATTTTACGCGGGTTGTGTTAGTTGTGCAGATTACAAGTTTATGCACACCCGCCATTCTGGCCGACAGTCTCCGTTAATTTACGAGCCCGAAATAGAGAGGTTAGCTCGGCAGAACCGAGTACAAAACAGAAATGCAGAAATGGCAGACCAGAACCAGAACAATGACCAAAACCAAGACCCACTCCCACAAACTAACACGTTTCACCCAGCCAACATACCTGACCTACCAGACTTCAATAACCAAAATGACCAAAATCACTCAGCTCGTGCTTCCAGAACCCGAAACCAAAACCCAAGACGAAACCTAAACCTCAACTTTGACCGAGCCGGACCATCCGCTCCAAATAATAACCCCAACCGCCGGGTTCGGATAAATATCGATGATTTTCAACCAGTGTTCCGACAAAAGAGGAAGACGAAGGGGAAATTAATAATGGAAACGAAGGTTTGGAGATTGATAATGAGGTAGACAGATGGGCTAAAAATAATCGGGCAGTTGAGCCCGAGAACGAAGGTTTTGAGCAGGAAGATGTGGGTAATGGTAATCGGGATGAAGATGTAGACGAGCCGGTTAATCGAAGACGGGCTGAACCAGTTAACAGAAACGGAAGGGGTCGAGACAGGGTGAATCGGGCGAAATGACCCGAAAGAGTTCGTGGTATTCAGGTTAACCGGGGAGGTTTGGGAAACCCCGGGGGGCTTAGGAGGAATTATATGGCTCCGGTTCACGGTGTTAACAGTCGGTTCAGACCGGCTATCTCGGACGGAGCATCCCCGTTGGTCCCACAGGAACGAGTGCAGGGACAACAAACTTTTAAGTCATGACCATCTTACATTAACATCGTTCCTCATTTCCACGGGTTGGCTTCGGAAGACCCTTATTCACACTTGACCGATTTTTCGGCTATTTGCGGGTCTATTGGTGATGGCACGTTCGATCAGGATGAAGTCCGGTTGCGATTATTCCAGTTTTCCCTGAAAGACAAAGCAAAACTCTGGTTTAATTCACTGCCGATGCACAGTATCAGAATTTGGGCTGAGATGCAGCAGGTGTTTCTAAACGAGTTTTATTCACAGTCGAAGACTACATAGGCCCGTTCAGACATTCGCAACTTTTCATAGTTCTCTGGTGAGTTATTTCATGAAGCTTTTACCAGGTATAAAGACATGATCAGGAAATGCCCACATCACCAAATCGAACTGTGGGAACTGGTAAAGTGTTTTGTTGATGGGTTGACATACGAGGACCGAAAGCATCTTAAGGCCTCGTGTAATGGTTTGTTGCTGAATCAGCCTGAGAAAGATGATTGGGATTTTTTAGGGTTTATGTGTGAAGATTCGAAATCTGAAGCAACGGCTGAAAGACGAAGACGGGGTAATTCATCAAGGTCAGTTAAGTCAGTTACGAGTGAGTCTGAAAGAGTTACTGAGTTGGAACGTGAACTAGCTGAGTTGAAAAAAAGTAAGAAAAAAGAGGTCGGGAAAGTTGGAGTGAAATTCCCGGTTTGTGAAGATTGTGGTAAGCTCGGCCATAAGGCAGAAAATTGCCCTGAGTTTTATGATAACGAGGAGGATGAACCCGAGGAAGTTAATTATGTTTACGGTGATTCCAATGGTCAAGGGTTGAATTCAAACACCTATCACCCGGGCCTGAGGAATCACCCGAACTTTCATTACGGGAACGCGTCTACACAGTTGAACCCGAACTTTCAGGGATCGAGCCAGAACATGTCGCAGAGTAATTACCGCAAGGGAGGTTATCAGCACCAGCAAGGTTCGTATGATCAGAATCGGGGGTATAACAGAGACGGTAACCGGGGTGGAAATTCGTCGGGTAATCAGGACCAGCAGAGAGGGTCCTCGGGAAATTCGGATGAGTCGGTGCACTCAAAGTTGGATGCATTGCGGAAGGTTATGACTGATCATAAAGCTGAAACGAAGCAACAGTTCGAGTTACGAGATAAGCCGTCAGAGGCAATGATGAAACAGATCGGTCAGCTCGCTTCAGATGTGGCAAAGTTATAGAAGAGCACGAGCCAACTCCCGAGTGACACCACAGTCAACCCGAACCATTACTGCTAAAGCTCCAAGAAGGGAAACAATGTGCACATCAACGCTGTAAGTCTTTTACCTCATTTTGAAATTTCTGTTGTTGAAGTTGATTCACCACCACAGTTTGTTAAGGGGGTGGTGGAAGATTTTAGTGGTGAAAGTGTCGGTCAAAATGAATAAATTTTCCAAAATGAATCAGACCCAAAAACATATGAAATGTCTTTTTGTGAAAATTGCACATGTGAAAAATGTTTAAATGGTAAATCGACCAACATGAGAGATGAGGAGGTGGAGAATAATACCACCACCTACGTCTGCAGCTGCCATAGACCGCTCGAAAGCACTCTTGTCCGAAGTTTTTGACCAGGGAAGAGTAAAGAGGATAGAGAGTTTTGGCCCTGGGGAGAGAGAGTGATATCGGTGGTAACAAAAATCTAAAAGTTTTGATAAACAAGAAGGTAGACAGGTGTATATTTTGATAAACACTTGGAAACATAATCAACAGGTAGAGTAGCCTGGGATTTGATACAATAATATGAGCAGAATGTGCACACTTATTAAGCAGATGTACAACCATTTATTCATAAGATACATGTCAAGAACTTGTCTTTTAATATATATATATATATAATTATCGGTGTTTTTATTCCATTTCCAAGTTCAAACGTCTGTGCAAATTATTCGTGTGTTTTTTTCTTAAAAATATCTAAATCATAGTTTTCCGGCGAAATCTCCGGCATAGGAATTAGCAGCGACGGTTTCTGGCAGTAGCGGCGACGGTTTGGGCAACAACGGGGAAGAAACAGTGGCGACCACAAAGTGGCGACACGTCGCCTCTACTAGCTTTAGCGGCGACATTTGGGGGTTAAAGCGGCGACCAATTGTCGCCGCTAAATCTCAGATTTCTTGTAGTGTGATTCATTCATTAACATTAATTGTGAAATAAGAAAATATCAAAATTGAAGTTGCGAGTCTGTTAGAATAAAATTTGAAAGTCATAAGTAATTGCAAATTAAAAAAAATAAAGATGCATCATTGTTGAAGAATTTGGATCTGTATGGTAAACTGCAAATTGTTTTTAAGCTGCGATTCGAGCAACAGTGCATAATATTTTTATATAAGATTGGTTTCAAATTTAGATTTAAAATTTTCTCATATGCATTTTAACTCAGGAAATGTGTATTTTCTTAATTTTTTACAAACATTTTGTATAAATATTTCAAACATGGAGAATACCTATTATATATATATATATATATATATCTTGGTGTTTAACATTAACTAGTAGAAGAGCGCCGGTAAGGGGTTTGGTTCGATATGGTACTGTCGTTTGGTATAACTAAATTGTAGTCGGTCTAGTTTACGATGTAAAGAAAATAAGGATATGCAATAAATCTTGCATTAAAAAAAATTTGTAAACAAAGTAATGTCTTTAACCCATTTGGCATTTGTTAATTAAGGATTAATATGTCTACACTATAATTGAAAGATTCTATTTATTGTGACAATTTCTGCTATCAAAGTTTCTATTTTTATAGAATCCATGTTAAATATAATGAGATATAGAGGTGGACATAATCGGGTATTGTTAAAAACCCGAACCGGTTCGGAACCGGTTTTTTTCATACTAGGTAGAAAATAGGACCGGTTCCAGTCAGGAACCGGGTCGGTTCCGGACCAGAACCGATGGACCAAAATGCCAACTTTTAGGTACCGGGTAGGGTAGGAACCGGGACCGGGTATTACGTAAAAACCGGTTCCGCCGGTTTTTTTGAAATTCAAATAAAAGAGCCGTCACAAACAGTTTCCAACGGCTATATAGCCGTTTTTGACCGTTGGAAGTGGGAGAGTCGTCCGGCTCTACAACCCAAGCATCTACCGCCGGTAACAACGCTTAATCGTTATAGAACGCCGGATTAAAACGACGGACCTTGTTTTTTAGTTTAAGTTGTTATGTTTAGTATCGTTTATGTTTTAATAATGTTTGTAATAGTTCTTGTTTAAATAAATAAAATGTTCGTCGTTATTAAAAAGTAACAAAAAATTAATCATGACTAATAAGAAATAAACTGGTACTAGTAATAAACCAAACAAAAGTAGTTATTAAACAAATCAAAACTAAATATTAGTTTAACTTTGAGCGTGTTACAAATGATTTTACTAAAACAAATAAAAATTACAACTCTTCTTCGTCTTCACCCTCATCTTCTTCACCACCCAAATTATCGGAAGAAAGCCCGTCCTTCGCCTCCTCATCATGAATAAGACGCTCTATTGGTATTTCGTTTTCAAAGTTTGCCTTGTGTTGTACACGATCCACCACATCCAAATGGTCCTTTAGGCAAATGCAAACCTCTAGAGTCTCGGGAGTTAATTTAGTTCTTCGCATTGATAATACCCTCCCACAAAGAGAAAAAACCGATTCGAAAGCAACCGTTGAGGCTTGTACGGAAAGAAAATCACGAGCCATGGCAGATAGAATAGGAAATTCATTTTGTTTTCCTTTAAACCAAGCCAACAAATCAATATTGCGAATTTCGTCGACCGTTGCGCCCTCAAAAATGTTTGCTCCACTATATCGACCAAGTTCGCAAGTTGGTGTGTGATGGTCGGGTATTTTGTATATATATTAGTGTATTAATTATGTAGTTTTATTGAGTATATTGTTAGAACTTTTGTACTTCATACGTGCTTTTGTATTTCAGGTAATTGATTGTTAAAGATGCTAAATGCGAGACCTGCACGAGCATGGAATGATATCTGGGGAAGACCGAAGCATGATTTGATGTCTTGCGAAGTCTTACAAGGATTTGGGAAGAGTATGGATGAGAAATCATAAGCCAATGCTAAAACTGAACAAGATGGGTTGACAAAATGCGACCTTGAAGTAAAACGAGCATATCCTGAGCTAGAAAATGAGTTACGAGAGCCATAATATATGAATTTCGGGTTTCTCGACGAGAGGAATCCAAATATGAGGTATTATTAGGTAGCGGTATGCGACGGGTAGGGTCAATGGCCATCGAGATACGCGATGGTCTTAAAAAACGTGAAAAACGGATTTTGACCTATATCTTCTATTTTCCGAACCCTAATCAGGATTGACGACCAGCAGCAGCTATTAGGCGATTTTGGGTGAATTCCAGGGCTACCAATCATCTCTTGATCAATCCTAATAGTCTTCCTCATCATAATTGAAGATCCATCGATGACGATGCTCGGCTAGTCTTCTCCGAATCATACCTGGGATGTAAAGTTTGTAACAATTTCAGTTTTTCTCATATGATTAAGAACACTTGTGTATTATTATTTATGATTGATATATGATTATTGAGGTTTAGTATTTATGTGTGTTCGGTTGGTTTTGGTTTGCGTTGGTCTGAACGATTTGTTACCAGTTGCTACATAATTAGTCATATAACTGTTTGGTTAGATTGAATACGATAAAACATACAATTTCCCTTAACTGAGTCACACTGGCAAAGACTGTTTGATAACCAGTGTCGTGTGTAAAGTAATTGTTGATGTCTAAGGTTTTGTCTGATTGATCATATTTCAGTTAATCGTTAATAATTAATCTGTTAGGTTGCATGAGATAACTGTTGGTTGCTTACTCGAATTCCCGGGTGTGATTTGTTTGTAACTGCTTAATACTCGTTTACTTGTTCGTTGCTTAGTTCTTTAAATTCAAACTATTGCTTGTGTGATCAGCACTAAAAAATCATTCACTTCAGAATTAGAAATCTGTTACACGAATACATTGACCACATACTCCTTGTGATACGATACCCTACTTTCTCTAACTATTTAGAATAATTAGGTTTTTGATTGACTCAAACGACGGTCATCAAAATGGCGCCGTTGCCGGGGAGTTAGTGCGCTTAGTGTTTTTCGTGTTATTTGATTTTTGTGTTTAATTTTAATTTTAGTTTTAATTTTGTTTTCAATTTTTAGTTTAAATTTTATTTATCTGTATTTTACGCGGGTTGTGTTAGTTGTGCAGATTACAAGTTTATGCACACCCGCCATTCTGGCCGACAGTCTCCGTTAATTTACGAGCCCGAAATAGAGAGGTTAGCTCGGCAGAACCGAGTACAAAACAGAAATGCAGAAATGGCAGACTAGAACCAGAACAATGACCAAAACCAAGACCCACTCCCACAAACTAACACGTTTCACCCAGCCAACATACCTGACCTACCAGACTTCAATAACCAAAATGACCAAAATCACTCAGCTCGTGCTTCCAGAACCCGAAACCAAAACCCAAGACGAAACCTAAACCTCGACTTTGACCGAGCCGGACCATCCGCTCCAAATAATAACCCCAACCGCCGAGTTCGGATAAATATCGATGATTTTCAACCAGTGTTCCGACAAAAGGGGAAGACGAAGGGGAAATTAATTATGGAAACGAAGGTTTGGAGATTGATAATGAGGTAGACAGATGGGCTAAAAATAATCGGGCAGTTGAGCCCGAGAACGAAGGTTTTGAGCAGGAAGATGTGAATAATGGTAATCGGGATGAAGATGTAGACGAGCCGGTTAATCGAAGACGGGCTGAACCAGTTAACAGAAACGAAAGGGGTCGAGACAGGGTGAATCGGGCGAAATGACCCGAAAGAGTTCGTGGTATTCAGGTTAACCGGGGAGGTTTGGGAAACCCCGGGGGGCTTAGGAGGAATTATATGGCTCCGGTTCACGGTGTTAACAGTCGGTTCAGACCGGCTATCTCGGACGGAGCATCCCCGTTGGTCCCACAGGAACGAGTGCAGGGACAACAAACTTTTAAGTCATGACCATCTTACATTAACATCGTTCCTCATTTCCACGGGTTGGCTTCGGAAGACCCTTATTCACACTTGACCGATTTTTCGGCTATTTGCGGGTCTATTGGTGATGGCACGTTCGATCAGGATGAAGTCCGGTTGCGATTATTCCAGTTTTCCCTGAAAGACAAAGCAAAACTCTGGTTTAATTCACTGCCGATGCACAGTATCAGAATTTGGGCTGAGATGCAGCAGGTGTTTCTAAACGAGTTTTATTCACAGTCGAAGCCTACATAGGCCCGTTCAGACATTCGCAACTTTTCATAGTTCTCTGGTGAGTTATTTCATGAAGCTTTTACCAGGTATAAAGACATGATCAGGAAATGCCCACATCACCAAATCGAACTGTGGGAACTGGTAAAGTGTTTTGTTGATGGGTTGACATACGAGGACCGAAAGCATCTTAAGGCCTCGTGTAATGGTTTGTTGCTGAATCAGCCTGAGAAAGATGATTGGGATTTTTTAGAGTTTATGTGTGAAGATTCGAAATCTGAAGCAACGGCTGAAAGACGAAGACGGGGTAATTCATCAAGGTCAGTTAAGTCAGTTACGAGTGAGTCTGAAAGAGTTACTGAGTTGGAACGTGAACTAGCTGAGTTGAAAAAAAGTAAGAAAAAAGAGGTCGGGAAAGTTGGAGTGAAATTCCCGGTTTGTGAAGATTGTGGTAAGCTCGGCCATAAGGCAGAAAATTGCCCTGAGTTTTATGATGATGAGGAGGATGAACCCGAGGAAGTTAATTATGTTTACGGTGATTCCAATGGTCAAGGGTTGAATTCAAACACCTATCACCTGGGCCTGAGGAATCACCCGAACTTTCGTTACGGGAACGCGTCTACACAGTTGAACCCGAACTTTCAGGGATCGAGCCAGAACATGTTGCAGGGTAATTACCGCAAGGGAGGTTATCAGCAGCAGCAAGGTTCGTATGATCAGAATCGGGGGTATAACAGAGACGGTAACCGGGGTGGAAATTCGTCGGGTAATCAGGACCAGCAGAGAGGGTCCTCGGGAAATTCGGATGAGTCGGTGCACTCAAAGTTGGATGCATTGCGGAAGGTTATGACTGATCATAAAGCTGAAACGAAGCAACAGTTCGAGTTACGAGATAAGTCGTTAGAGGCAATGAAGAAGCAGATCGGTCAGCTCGCTTCAGATGTGGCAAAGTTATAGAAGAGCACGAGCCAACTCCCGAGTGACACCACAGTCAACCCGAACCATTACTGCTCAAGCTCCAAGAAGGGAAACAATGTGCACATCAACGCTGTAAGTCTTTTACCTCATTTTGAAATTTCTGTTGTTGAAGTTGATTCACCACCACAGTTTTTTAAGGGGGTGGTGGAAGATTTTAGTGGTGAAAGTGTCGGTCAAAATGAATCAATTTTCCAAAATGAATCAGACCCAAAAACATATGAAATGTCTTTTTGTGAAAATTGCACATGTGAAAAATGTTTAAATGGTAAATCGACCAACATGAGAGATGAGGAGGTGGAGAATAATACCACCTCAAGTAAACTCCAAGACCCGGGAGTGCCACTTTTATCAATTCAAATTGGGAAATTTAAAACTGATCGGGCACTTCTAGATCTTGGAGCATGTGTTAGTATCATGCCTGGTAGTTTATATGATCAGTATGAATTTGGCCCATTAAAAAGGGTAAACACCACCGTGGTGTTGGCGGACCAAACTCATACACTTTCACGGGGCATGGTGACTAATGTAATGGTTCAGGTGGAGGAATTTTTCTACCCAGTTGACTTTCTTGTACTTGACTATGCCAAACGTGAGAATAATACACAACCGCAAGTCATATTGGGTAGGCCATTCCTTGCCACAGCACATGCAGTAATTGATTGTGCTAAGGGGATATTGGAGATTAAGTGTGGGGATCGTGATAAAAGGTTACCATTGTTTGAAAATGCTACTAACCATGTTGTTGACAAGTGTGAATCCTTGAGAAAGGATCACACAGAAGAGAAATGTTTTGTGACTGACAGGAATGAGCTAAGGAGTAGCATGAAGGAGAAAGGATGGAATGAGATGTTGTATGGAGTTAGAGATGGTGAGGAAGCAACTACAAGAAAGGGAAAGAAGACGAAAAATAAAGAGGTAAAAAAACCGTCAGACGTAAATGAAAAATGGCAGGATCATGGCGTTCCAAAAGGTTGGGAGGAATCTCTTGAGGAGCGTGCATGTAACGAGAAGGCTGCACGGGGTCAGGCTAAACGCCCACCTTGAATGTCATCAAATTTTCAAAAGGGTGGTATTTGTACATTTTGTATATTTTTAGTTTGCATTTTTTTTATTTATTACTAATTGTATTTCAAGCGTACCATCATAGTAAAAGCTAAGTGTGGGGATACCGCTCCACGAGAAAATGAGGTTTCAGTTAAGCGACCCAGAGTGCTTTCATGTTCATTTTGCTGTGGTTAATCCAGGTACGTGTATATTATGTTGTAACCGAACTTTGTGGGTGTAGTTCACTATAAACCCTCACGAGACCCCACTCGTCCTCCCGGGCTACCGGGGGGTTTACAGGGCTTGTTGCATACGCTAAATGCAATCGTGATTCCTACGAAAGTGAGTTAGGTCTTTTAATGTTTTTAACTAATTTAACAGAATTTATTACGAAACGACTTAATTTGGCTCGGTAATTCTTTTAATAAAATTAACAGAAAATCATTTTCATAACTCGTAAAAGACCTATGTCTTACACTTGTGAGAAGCTTGCTTCTACACGTCTCGAGATTTTGCAGGTTCGGTTGTCAGTTTGGTGCTTGGTCGAGACGAGAGTGTACGAGTGTTTATGAGAGTTCGCGAGCCGACTGGTCCTTTTCCAATCTCATTGATATCAGGTGATTTCGGTTTCATAATTTATTTTGTCTTATTAGTTTAAATGTTAAAAGTGTAATTGTATATTTGCTAGGAGAACCGTCACATTTGAGCCCCGAATTTTTAAAATTGTTGAACAGTCAAAAAGTCAAGTTCAACCGCGTCCCTCAAATGTTCATTAATTGTTTAAATATTTTAACATTGAAGACAATGTAAACTTCAAGTGTGGGGATGGGGGAAATTTGAAAATTTTAGCCCGATAGTACCTCGAAGAGTGTTCGGAAACCAAAGTTATTAATTGTTAATTATTGTCATTAATGCCAAGTTATAGGTTTCTGGTCATGGTTGGTTTTTTAGCTTCTCGATAGTTTTACTCACGAATGTTTTCAAAAAGAGAAGTTGAAAATGGGGTCGTTTAGGCGGGGATAACGAGTCAAGGGGACGGGTATACATGTTTCATATCGGCAGCCCATTATTCCAGACATATTGTGAGGTGGCCCCCTGTACTTAATACACATACTATGTAATAGATATAAAACATGTCTTACACCATTGATTGAGGGAAAACCAGTATGTTTTACATAGTTAGAACTTGTTTGTCACATGCTTATCGAGATCATAATACCACCACCTGTATGGAGATTAGGACTTTAGAAATCCCTTACGTACACTTTTCCCCCCACTAAATAAATTTTCTTACCCGACATTATTCCCCTAAGAGCCCATTTGGACCATATTCCTTTTCATTTATTAAACTGAACGTTACACTCCATTTCAGCCTTGGCCTTCACTTTATTTTAACCCTGTGTGATGAAATCCAGTTCGTTATCGAGTTGTATATAGTCAGTTGTTGAGAATAGTACACAATGTACGTATGTCTCGGTTGAGTTGTAAATATGTGTTTATTAGAGTTGTATATTCATTAGCTTCAGTATATTGTCTATCAGCTGCAAAAAAATAAAAAAAAAAAAATCAGCGAAAAGCCAAAAAGAAAGTCAGATCTTACTCAGTTATGTAATTAGCAGTCTGTTTATTTTTGATTAGTTGTTTGTGTATTTGTAAACTGGGTTACATCCACCTTAGTCACTAAATATGCCTATTCCGCACCCAACCTAAGCCCCAGCATAACCTTAGTCCGAGTCTTTATGCAACCGGTGGGTAATGGGTGGAGATAATACAGGCCTGCAAGCTTATTAAGTTGTGACTCATATTTGGTATTTGAGGGTAGAGACATATACTGGCACATCTTTTGCTAGTCCAGATATTAAGAGGAGTGTTGTAGTGTGAGGGGTATGAACATGTATGCTTTAACCGGAAACAAAGTACACTCGTCTGGATGGCTCTATTGTTTTTATTATAGTACTTAACCGTATTTGTGGGATGTCAATCTAGAAAGTGTCAATCTGGAAAACTGGGTATGACCTTAAACATTACTAGTATTAATGGCGATAATTCACATACCTATGATGGAGGTTAATGTTTACTTTAGAGTTTTGCTTGAGCGCAAGCAAAAGATAAGTGTGGGAATGTGATTCGCGGGTATTTTGTATATATATTAGTGTATTAATTATGTAGTTTTATTGAGTATATTGTTAGAACTTTTGTACTTCATACGTGCTTTGTATTTCAGGTAATTGATCGTTAAAGATGCTAAATGCGAGACCTGCACGAGCATGGAATGATATCTCGGGAAGACCGAAGCATGATTTGATGTCTTGCGAAGTGTTACAAGGATTTGGGAAGAGTATGGATGAGAAATCATAAGCCAATGCTAAAACTGAACAAGATGGGTTGACAAAATGCGACCTTGAAGTAAAACGAGTATATCCTGAGCTAGAAAATGAGTTACGAGAGCCATAATATATGAATTTTGGGTTTCTCGAAGAGAGGAATCCAAATATGAGGTTTTCTTAGGTCGTGGTACGCGACGGGTAGGGTCTATGGCCATCGCGATACGCGATGGTCTTAAAAAACGTGAAAAAACGAATTTTGACCTATATCTTCTATTTTCCGAACCCTAATCAGGATTGATGACCAGCAGCAGCTATTAGGCGATTTTGGGTGAATTCCAGGGCTACCAATCATCTCTTGATCAATCCTAATGGCCTTCCTCATCATAATTGAAGATCCATTGATGACGATGCTCGGCTAGTCTTCTCCGAATCATACCTGGGATGTAAAGTTTGTAACAATTTCAGTTTTTCTCATGTAATTAAGAACACTTGTGTATTATTATTTATGATTGATATATGATTATTGATGTTTAGTATTTCTGTGTGTTCGGTCGGTTTAGGTTTACGTTGGTCTGAACGATCTGTTACTAGTTGCTACATAATTAGTCATATAACTGTTTGGTTAGATTGAATACGATAAAACATACAATTGCCCTTTAACTGAGTCACACTGGCAAGGACTGTTTGATAACCAGTGCCGTATGTAACGTAATTGTTGATGTCTAAGGTTTTTATGATTGATTAGTTTTCAGTTAATCGTTAATAATTAATCTGTTAGGTTGCATGAGATAACTGTTGGTTGCTTACTTGAATTCCCGGGTGTGATTTTTTTGTTAACTGCTTAATACTCGTTTACTTGTTCGTTGCTTAGTTCTTTAAATTCAAACTATTGCTTGTGTGATCAGCACTAAAAAATCATTCACTTCAGAATTAGAAATCTGTTACACGAATACATTGACCACATACTCCTTGTGATATGATACCCTAGTTGCTCTAACTATTTAGAATAATTAGGTTTTTGATTGACTCAAACGACGGTCATCAGTGTGCTTCCTTTTTACCTCTTAGATGCCGATTCACAAACCGCATTCATCAAGTTTATAAGTGGGTGCTTTCACGGCCTACTAGTCGTTGTTTTTTTCACAAAAGACGATCTCGTGCTTGGCCCATACATTTGAAAATAATGGCCATAAAGGTCTTGAAAGTTTTTGTTAAACTTTTCCTTTGCTTCCGTCGACAACTTCGGGTCGATCTCGTGCATACCCATGTTGTCGAATATTTCCTCGGTCGTTGTCTCGACCCCATGAACATTCCAATAGGGGTTTAAAGCGGCGGCACAATTAAAGACCAGCGGTGTGTTTTCAAAATATTTTAAAAACTTTTCCTTCATTGCCGCAACAATATTTTTGAAGAGTTTGTTCTTCTCCTCAAACTCTTTAAAAGTACAAGACATGTAGTACAATTCTTGCAAAACCCAACAACTAGTAGGATAATAGACTCTCGATAACTTTGTTGTTGAGTTTTTGAACACGTCAAGATACCCCAACAAAAAACCGACACTGACCCAAACACTTTCCAGAAGCATATCGGCCTCGCGTACGTCAACAAGATTGTTATGAAAACTTTGTAGAGTTTGGCGTTGGGCGAAAGCACACTTGAGCATATGACAAGTTGAGTTCCAACAAGTTGGAACGTCCCAATTCGGCCCCAAATACTTTCTTTCAACCGACTTGCAATAGTTCTTATATTCAAGATTTCTTCTTTTACCACTTTTGAAGACATCTTGTAACACAAGTCTAAAGAATTTTAAATCGTCACAAATGTTTTCATTGTCGAGACCTTTTTGAGTAACCAAGTTGATGATATGTGCAACACATCGAACATGAAAAAAATCCCCGTAACAAGGTGGTGAATATTTAATGATAAATTTTTCGGCCGCCTTAGTATTGTTTGATGCGTTGTCAAACGAAATCGAAAATATTTTATTTCTCAAGTTTTAGGTCGTTAATACTTCATCAAGAAATTCAAACAATTTTTCGACGGTATGTGAGAACGGGAAGTTTTCAAAAGCGATGGTGCGTTTCATCAATTACCATGTCACCGGATTAACCCAATGAACGGTGACACATATGAATGATTCGGGTAACCCGTGTGGTGCCAACCAAACATCGGTAGTTAAACTAACCATCGCTTATAAAGAATGGAAAAACTCGATTAAATCTTTTTTAGCACACTCCCACAACTTGATACAATGACGTCTTAAGGTAGTACCACTTACATGTGTGAATCGCGGTTGTAGAGTTTCTCGAATTAACGACATCAAATCCGGGTCGTCAAAGTGGTTAAACGGCAAAACTCGTTGAATAACAAACTTTGCCATTCTATCTTGAACTTGATTCGTGTTGTAACGAAATAGTGTACCATCTTTACCCAAGTCAACTTGATCGGTCGCGCCAATGCCTTTCAAGGCCTTGCAATATGGCTTCTCGATGTGCTTTCTCAAAGTCGAGTTGGAATCGTGCTTTAATTGTGTTCCACATAGTTTGCAACGAGCCTTTTGATCACCATCGACATTGACAACCAAATCCCAATTCTTCCATATGTCTTAGTTGCGGTTATGGGTGATGACCTCAAGAACTTTTGGGTCATATATAGCACAAACGGGTTCAATAAAAACACTCTTCTTAGCTTGTTGTTAGTTTTTTTGGTGGGTGCCATAATAATATTGAGTTGGATGGTCGGGTTTGCTAAAGGAGAAGTATTTTAGTTTGTTTTTGAGTTTGGTGGTGAAACAAGTGGTGGAAAACAAGTTATATATAGGTTTCGGGCATAAAAACCGGTTCCAACGGCTATATATCCGTTGGAACCGGTTACAACGGTTATTATTTTCTCAAAAACCGGTTCCAACGGTAATATAGCCGTCGTTGGAACCGGTTACAACGGCTATAATTCTCTCAAAAACCGGTTCCAACGGCTATATTACCGTTGGAACCGGTTCCAACGGCTAGTTTGACCAGCAGTTGACTTTTTTTAAAATAAAAACCGCCGGAATCGGTTATTGCGGGTAGGAACCAGACCGGGTACAATTTGGAACGGGGTAGGAACCGATTAGAAATATAATAAGTGGAACCGGGTATGGATTTCGGGTATAAAAAAAACCCAAACCGGATATTAGGTCAATTGGCTACGAACTGGAACCGGTTCCGGGTCGGTTCCACCGGTTCGGTTCCGGAACCGGTTTTTTTTGTGCACGTCTACAAATCCTTGTGTATAATCTATATCTCAATAGATATATGAATATAGTTGGATTATACACAAGGATTTGTAGGTTGAAAAGGCTCATATACATCCACATAACTACTTGTGAGCCTCATATATAATTAGACAGGTAGCGTAAGTTATGTTCTTTTTTAAGTTGAGCCATTTTCTGCACCACAATATCTAGGTGTCAAGTTTGAGTTTGTTTGCTCTTGGTTAAGCTCTATATGATAACACCAACACCTAAATCAAAATTGGTTGTTTTTCATACAACGTAGCACACATCTGTCTTTTTTATCGCAAGAGATTTTCTAGAAGATCATATCTGTTTTTGAAAGCGGACAACTATTTTAGGACACTAAATAAAAATATAGACAATAATTTTCGGACACAGGGAGTGTTAAATTATTAATTCTGCATATTGTTAATACAAAAAAATCTGCTTTCGTACACAAAAAGTAGAAAAGATCCTCTAGTGTTCGGTCTCAAACCTTCCACGCTGTCGTGTTCTGTGAAAGGTGGTTAAACAGATGATTGAACCGAGTCCAGGGCCATATCCCATTATTTCCCTCGTATATCATACAACATCTGTAAGAAAACTAAACAATCGATGAGGAAATACGTACGTGTGGTTCAGATAACGGGTCAAAACTATATTAGTTTAATAATTAGTGCCAGATATGATTACAAAGAGTTACATGTTACATCAATGATAAACTTTTTGATATATTGTTTAGACTAGTGAACAAACGAACGTTCAGTATAGCGTTTGGCTGGAAATTCGTTAAATTAATAAATAAATGAGGAGGCGTTTTTGTTCAAATTTCGAACTTTTAACCAGAAAGATATCGTTCGTTTAGTTGGTCATGTTCGATCGCTTGTTCGGTTAAAGTTAAACGACTATACACGACCATTAAACGTATAGATCAGTAAACGAACCGAACGTTTAGTAGATCATTTGAATAAAAGTTCGTTAGTTTAATAAACTTGTTCAAATTCGAATTTTAACATGTAAACCCCGTTCGTTTAGTGTAATATGGTTAAAGGGGAAGAACATGTGGTTAGTGATTACAATGCATAAAACTCATCTGCACATATGCCATATGACAACATTTCAGTCACACAATAAAGAGATACATAAAAGAAACAATATGGTTATAACTTATAATTTAAGAATACTTACATGCATGGTGACATTTTGAAGTTGACATATTAGTTATGGGGTTAAGCTAAGGTAGTTAGGTGTTTTGCTAAAGTCGGTTGAAATTAAAGCGAGACAAAGTGGACATGCACAAGCATGCCAACAACCAAAGTTTAGAATTCAAACATCTTTGTGAACCTGTAAACAAAATCAAATTATAAAACATAGCTTTTAATGAAACTAACAATCATTAATTTATAACAATGATGTTCAAGCTCAACATGTTTTGTGTGAGTAATAAATAGCCTCTTGATATATAATGAATCATAATAACACTTAGTAATAGAAAAAAAATTAAATGCCTAACTTAAAATACAACATTAATAAGACTCAGAACTTGGTACCTAATCGGTACTAGTTTCCGTTTTTCTCATCCCTAACATCATGTTACATCAAAAATAGAATAAAAGATAAATTCGTCAACACCTAATAACAACAAATTATAACTATAGTATAAAAGAAAAGTATGGCGCCACAGTGTCATTTAGCATGCTAACTTGCTCTAGGCATGTGCACATATGCTAGGCCATCCACGAATCTATCTCCTTTACTTTTATCCTTGTCAAATCAATTTTGCTTCAATCTTCAGACTTCAGTCTTCCATCGATTTTTTATTTAGGGTTTATTGAACCTTTTCCGCCTATTGTTTCTGGGTTCCCTCTCTGAAATCTTGGTGGCTGTTGTGTAGCATTGGTCTTCTAAACGGACAACTGCCTTAGTGTTGGTCGCACCTCGATTGTTGTCGGGTTCCTTTTTCTAACCCTAGGTGGCGATTGTGTGATGGTGGTCTGTTGAGGTGACGACTGTCTCTGTGGTGGTAACCGATATACGATTAACCTATCTTTGTACCAGGAAGTTATGATAAAGGTTGTGTGTTTAATTTGCTAGAGGTTGCGTGTTTAATTATAATAAAGGTTGTGGAAATTATAGAATCTCACATGCGGCTATGATGATGACTTTTAATTTTAACAAAGTTAAGACTTTTACGTGTCTTGGCAAGGCAACCGAGATGGCCGTGTGTTTGAATTTGCTTTCACATGGCAACCGGTGTACGTGCAGCCATGCCGGATCATGTCTCTTTCTTTGATTGTTCAGAAATCTGAGCATAATTGTTTCGTTATCATGTTCCTTCGATGGTTTTGCGTATTTATTCTGTTGCAGGTGGGACTCAAACCTCCACTTTCTTTAGCAGACGCGTTTCTACCATTTTATTCAGTTATGGTTTAGATGCAACATATATTACTTTTAAATAATTTTAGTTTTTAATCTTTTTACATATTGTTTGAATACTTACGGATGATGCGTCGAACGACGAATCAGTTATCGTTTGATTATTATATGGTCCTCATTCTTTCAGCTTTGGGGAACGCAAAATGGACAGCTGTAAATACTACTAAAGTGGACGAGTTAGAATCTCATAATCATGAACGGGAGGTTTTGTCAAGAAAACCGAGTCTGAGAAATAAGTTTAAAACATCATCGATATGATTAATTGCAAGTCAATATTTGGGCTGCCTTCTAAAGTCAGGTTGTAATTTATACACTTTTCTTAATTTATATATTTTGAGTACCATAGATGATTATAAATTGGATTTGCATACATATTTAAAAAGTTCCAGGAATGATGTTGACAGTTCTAACTTAACTGGTTGCAAGTCTCGCATCAAACAGCTGATTTGATTGGGTTATTCCAGAAGACATTCGTTTTCAAAGGTTTGTTTTGACAATAGTTGGTCATATTTGTTTAGTAATGTTTTATGCTCTTACATTTCCCCAATTGATGGGTGTTCAGATTGGTTTGCCATTTGAGTTTATTATTATATCAATCAATCATGCCCAGTAAAATCCCACCGACAGCAAAGCTATAAGTAGGGTCTGGGGAGGGTGGGATGTAGGCACACCGTACCTCTATCCAAAGGAATGAAGAGGTGGCTTCCAGAGAGACCCTCGGCTCTAAGTACATGTGTATGAAGCAAAATAAAGGAAATCAAAGTTTAACAGTTATATACAAACTACTACTAATTATAATAATATTAATAATAAGATCACAGTTTAACAGCTATATAAAAGCTAATAATAATTATAATAATATATGTAAGGGAAATACCATTATGGTATGCGACCTAAATAAATTAAGTCTAAGCCCTAAGGTATTCAATTCTCTCTAGAAATCCTTAACTTTAATTCTACTTCTCCACGAATTCTTATCCTCAACCATGTCCTTGGAGAGGTTTAGGTCTATCAAATCATGCCTAATCCTCTCATCCCAAACTTAAAATATATAATGACTATCTATTAGTGAAGGGACATATAAAAATAAGAATAAACAACATAATCTCTGTTGATAGCCGTCGTCAGTAATCTTATTTACATTTGTTGCCTTAGAAGTATCATTTCATACCAAATCACAGGATGCCTTTAGAGCTTTACCTACTTATTTAGCACTAAGCCATCACATTATCCTGTTTAATGCTGATTACAAGGTTATTTATGGTTCTTGAAACATATGTATAGGAAAATAGTTTAAAATAGATCATATAGTTTAAGCCATTATTTGAAGTGTGTGTTAATTGTAACGAGATTGAATCTAGCGTGACAATCTAACAATATAACTGAAAACTTAGTTTATAAATTCTTTTTTTTATTTAATAATTTTAAGTTGACTAATGCATAATATAGAATATGGGTCTATGGACACTACTGGAAGGGTGTCTACTAATTGCAAATGCATTTGCAACATTGAATGAAGATTTTTTTCTAGCACCTAGAAGATGGAGCTTCCAAGAGTACTCAGGTGTAAAGACAAACTCCATCAAGGTACAGATCATGGGTCAAATTTATGCAACTCAATATTTGAGAATTCTGTTGATTATAGGGTGAGGTTTTGAGTGGTTGTGAGTGTAAATTATAGGGTGGAGAGAAAAATGTGGTGATTTTTTGTAAATTTGGGAAAACATTTGGGGAACATTGTTTGCCCTTATTTATTTTTTAATATTTGTTGGATTGGTTGTGAGTAGAGGAGAGAGAAAACTGTAATGATAAAGGTATAAAAAATATTATTTAATTGAACATGAGAGATAAATGTAGTGTTTTTTAGTGTAATTATAGAGATAAGGATGAGGAATGGATGAGAATGCTCTTTTCGTTGTTGTAAAACTGGTTTTTGGATGATTACTCAATGTAAGTCTATTATTTTATAAACCATCGCATATTCATAGTTTATTTTATAAACCATCGCAAATTCATAGTAAGTATATTTTGTAATTGATATTATGTCTGCTCTGCTTATCAGATCAACAAGTTTTTGAAGAACAGTGATGTTGGCTAAAGGAAAAAAAAAAGTGAGATAACACTTATGTAATGTAGTAGATTTTATTTTGAAGTATATGAACTTAGCTTATTAACATGTTTTGAATATTGGATTAAGTCGCTTTATGAAGTAAGCAAATTGGCAGCTTCAAGGATTGAACCCCTGCTTCAACGTGTATTCTAAACATAAAAAAACTTTTGCGACACCTTTTGTGACATTTGTCAATTTCGGGTCTCGATTGTATTCGTATTTGTATTGTTATATGTTGTAAACCGACCCATCTTGTAACCTGAAACTCATGATATATAAAATATTGGATTTTTATGTTACCAAATCATTCCCATTTGTTCAATTTGAAAAACCCCTTTTACGGATTCGAAAATGGCTTTAAAACGATCAAAATACATCGAAAACGAACTTTCGGGCGCATAACGAACCACACTAGGCGAGCTGGCCCAACCCACCCCCCCCCCCCCCCCGTGCACGCCACGCTGCACGGCCAGGGTAAGGGAGGTGGTCGCGCGGCGCCTAGGGTGGTCTGCACGTTTTTGGACGATTTTTGTTGTCTTGTGTCTTGTCTTGACCCTTTTTGCATGAAAACTCTTGTGTCTCACACCCATATTTGACCACCACATTACCCTATATATACACCACCATCTCTTCATTTTACACCTGCTCATACTCCAAAAACGCTCTTAAACATCAAAGATTCAAGTTTGTTATTTTTAGTGTTCTTGAAGGTTCTTCCAAAAGTCAAACAGAGTTTAATCTTTCATTCTAATTAGTTCATATGGTCTTATTAATACTTGTTTATGATGGTACAACATATATATAATATAATACCCCTTGTTACCTTTGGTAGTTACTTCTCTGATTCCGATCGGTGAGGTTTCGGACCTTGTAAGGTAAGGCTTCATGGAGGACTTTGTGTCCTTGATATATATATATCTATGTTAGGGCATGAATTTTATGCTGAGAATCCTTAATCCTTAACTATCATTATGGATAGATTATCCTTGAGATATGTGACAGGTTATAAAGGATCAATGATCCTCAGTATTGTTTGTTTACTAATGATTGCATTTAGTATGGTGATGTGTTAGACATATATAACAATTTTAAGGCGTGCTTGCATCAATTGTCATCATGGAGTATTCTCTAGCTGGAGTATGGATCCAGGATCGTCATTGAACTTAGGTAGTAAAGGACGACTTCATGTGAAGATTGATGTTTAATTGTCAACAACGGCTCTTAGACTTGTTCTTCCACTTATTTCGCTACTGGACTCTTATGGCACGTGGTCAAAGTAATGGGAGCGGCTAGTGGAGGACTTGCGGATTGTTAGGAATTGTTGTTAATAATATTTTCTTTATAATTATCGAGTTATGATCGATTAGGATATACTTGCACTCTCATGCACTCTAGAGCAGAAGCAATTACTCTCTCTACTCACTAGTTTACTTTGTAACATCGATCATAAACTCCACAACACTTGTAACCACCTTTGACCATTAAAAACTTGACGGTGATAGTTTTCACCGCCCGACGGTTTTTTGTGCCGGAGATTATTATAATCACGTACCATCCGACCAAAGATTACCTTGTTAATATTTGACCGAAGCAATTCGACCAAAGATTACCTTGCTAGTTTTTGACCGAATTAAGATTATCATAATCAAGGGTTTTTTCCCTCGTGATCAAATCATTGTGTTCACCAATAGTTCGGTTATACATTCACTTTTATCGTGTTAGCACTACACCTCACTTGACATATTTGGATACATTATCCTTAGCAGATTTTTATCCAAAACAATTTGGCGCCCACCGTGGTGCAATTGGTGCTATAATCCGTATTATTCCTATCAATTCTCAATTTTTCATACCCATATCATTATCGATGGTCTCTCAATCAACCTCTGCTTCATCACCATGCCGTCTACAGTTCCTCTCTCATCAAGGACTTTGCCGCCGATGCCTCCGCCAATAACGGGAGCACCACTGCCCGCTGCTGCTGGAAGCAAGACACAGCTGCCAGTCTTCCAGAGCTCAAGAACCACTGCTGCCACCCTAGTGGTTAGTACAAACAATGATGTTTCATCTATGTTTTCGCTGGTTAAAGCATATATGGAGCAGCAAAACAAGACCAATCAAAGGATCCTTCGTGAGATAGAAGATCTCAGGAAGAATAAGAGGCCAGTGGAGGATCACACTCCCCTGATACCCAGGATGCTGGATTTCACTAGTCCAGGATCCATGGCTCAGTTTACTCAAGGATAATCTATCCTTCAACAAGGGTCCATGGGTCAACAGATTCAAGGATCCTCACTGTTTCAGCCAGGATCATCTATCCTTCAACAAGGATCCATGGGTCAACAAACTCAAGGATCCTCAAACTTCCAGCAAGGATCATCTATCCTTCAACAGGGGTCCAAGGGTCAACTAGCTCAAGGATCCTCAACTTTCCCACAAGGATCATCCATCCTTCAACCAGGATCTTCTGGGTTTTATCACCAGGGATCCTATAATTCACAACCTCAAGGATCTTTCTTTCAGAATCAAGGATCCTACGGAGTTCAGCATCAACGATCTTCCGAAGTTCATGAAGGAGATATAATCCCCATGCAAACCATAGCTTCTGGAGGACCAACTCCTATTGCAGACTCCTCTTATCCCAACTACTCATCCGGGATGCCTACCTTCACCCAACAAAGAGGTAACTCGTATGATCCTATATCCTTTAACGCTAACCATGGTACCGTGCAGGATGCAGGTATCAACCAAGCTATGGCCAAGGAGCTACAGAAGCTCAAGGATATGATATCCAGTGTTCCCGGGGTGATACGGCCTACTCCCGAGATACCTGAGGGAAGTCATAAGTTATCCAGATTTGCTCCACATATCTGTGATGCTGAAATCCCGAAGCGATTCCAAACCCCCAACATGAAGACTTACGACGGGACCACTGATCTTGAAGAACATGTGGCACAATACAGAGAGAGGATGGAAAACAACCGTATTCCGGAGAGACTCAAGGAAGCCTGCTTGTGCAAAGGCTTCGGATCCACACTCACAGGATCAGCATTAAAATGGCTGCTAAGTCTTCCTCCTTTCTCATTTACTTCTTTTTTACATTTAGTCAACTTGTTCAACAGCCAATTTTCCAGTTGTAGGAAATTTGAGAAGTTAACTAGTGATTTATACCGAGTTATCCAACCTAGTGATGAATACCTAAGGGATTTTGTTACGAGGTTCGGCAGGGAAGCTCTAGAAATCCCTAATCTTGACATGGCTACCGCTGTTGAAGCATTCAAGATGGGACTTCAGAAGGGCTCCCCCTTTTATAATGATCCTGTGATGACTCCGTGCGGGAACCTAGATGAAGTAAGAAACAGGGCACTCAGATTTATACGTTTGGAAGATGACAGGTGGATCCAGGATCGTCTGGGGAGTCAAACAAAGCAAGAATCCTCTGACAAGAAGCAAGGATTCTCATTCAAGAACAACAACTCGAAGCCCTACTCCAAAGTCAACAACCAAAACGTCAGAGCTATTGAAGAGGAGGAGGATGATGAGGACTACCCCAACATTTCATAATACTGTTTCTCCGTAGATACCCATGGCTTAATTTGTGCCATGAAGGATCTAGGGGAAAAAAACGAGGTGGCCCCAAAACAACGAGAAGTCAACCACCTTCAAAGACAAGTCTAAGTGGTGCGCTTTCCACGAAGATTTTGGCCACACGACGGATGAGTGCATTGGCTTAAGGAGGGAGATCGGATACCTCCTGAGTAAGGGCCACTTTAAAGAACTCTTGGGAAGGAAAAAATCCAAGATCCAGGATCCTGAAGATCTTCCACAAAAAGCAACACCACCACCACCAGACGCTCACATGATCAACTTCGTCTCCAGAGAATACGGCATGATTCAAACTTCTTGTCCCACAGAAGAATTTGAGTTGGATGATGAAAAAAGACCGCTTATCCCCACTACTCGAGTGACAGATCAAAGAATCTTCTTCGACTTGAGGATCCAGAATCCTCACCAGGATGAGCTGGATGTCTGAATGGTGAATTTCTTCTCTGGAGGTTCAGACATTTGTGGAACTTCTTTCTCTGCAGCAAGAAGACTTGCCAAAGAATCCAAGATGGATAACGGAGACCGACCAATAGTATCCACCACTTTAACGACAGATAAAAGGATCTTCTTCGATGAAGAAGATAAACTGAACATCCAGGATCCTCACCATGCCGGTTTAATTATTACTTTATTTATCGCTAACCACTATGTACGTAGGATCCTAGTGGACGGTGGAAGCTCAGTCAACATTATCCAGCACGATGTCCTCAAGAAAATGAACATTTCAGATTCCAAGATCGTCCCAAGAACATCAGTGCTAGTCGGATTCAGCGGAGAAACTAAGAAGACATTGGGGGACATAAACCTGCCAATTTATATAGAAGGGTTAAATTCATATCAAAAATTCTGTGTTATTGATAACCTTTCTTGTTGTAATGTCATTTTAGGTAGGCTCTGGCTGCATGGAATGAAGGCGGTGGCCTCAACTTACCACCAATGCATCAAACTACCTACCCCATGGGGAGTTGTGAAGATAGTTGGTGATCAAGCAGAGGCCAGGAATTATTATTCCTCATCAATGAAGCCAACAGCCAAGTAGACTATAGCATAGCAACCACAGCAACATCCTAGGGACGTGCTGGAAGCCCGGGAGAAAGAATTAAAGGAAGTATCCTTGGACCCCGAAGATCCAGATATAAAGGTGTTCCTAGGATCCAGTATCCCCAGTAAGATCGAGGAGGATTTGGTATCCTTCTTAGCATGAATAAAATCTACCTTTGCCTTTAAACATTTAGATATGACAGATATTTCAAAGGAGGTAATCACTCATAAACTCGGCCTTGATCTATCTATTAAACCCGTCCATAAGAAGCGAAGGAAATTCGCTCCTGAGAGGAACAAGATCATACAAGAAGAAGTTGAAAAACTTCTTTAGGCCGGTATGATCAGAGAGGTTCAGTATCCTCGATGGATGGCTAACGTGGTTGTAGTTTCAAAAAAGAATGGAAAGTGGAGGGTATGCGTTGATTTTACAGATTTAAACAAGGCATGTCCCAAGGATCATTTCCCGTTACCACATATAGACTCCATGGTGGATGCAACGGCATGACATGAAATGCTTACCTTCATGGATGCTTCCTCTGGATTTCAACAAATTCAGATGGAACCATCTGATCAGGAGGATACTGCATTCATGACCGGCATATATTGTTATATTGCTATGCCATTTGGACTAAGGAATGCATGGGCAACATACCAAAGACTGGTTAACATGATGTTCAAGGATCAGCTAGGCAAAACCATGGAAGTCTACATAGAAGACATGGTGGTGAAATCAAAGAAGGATGAGGATCACCTCAGAGATCTTGAAGAAGCTTTCAATATAACATGAAACTGAATCCGTCAAAATGCCACTTTGGTGTTAAGGCTGGAAAGTTTCTGGGGTACATGGTGACTAAAAGAGGAATTGAAGCAAGCCCAGAGCAGATTGAAGCCATCATCAACCTAAAGTCGCCTGCAAACGCCAAGGATTTACAAAGACTAACGGGAAGAATAGCTGCTCTCAACCGATTCATCTCAAGATCCTCCGAGAAATGCAAAGACTTCTATGATATTCTTAGAAAGAATAAGAAGTTTGAATGGACAGAAAAGCATGATACTGCGCTTAAATCCTTGAAGGATTACTTATCCTCAGCTCCATTCCTGATTAAGCCTGTGGATGGAGAATCCTTGTATTTATACCTAGCAGTTTCAGGTAATGCAGTGAGTGCTGTTCTCGTCAAGGATCATGAAGGTCAACAACACCCTGTATATTATGTAAGTAAGAGTCTGTTAGATGCAGAAGCCAGGTACTCTCACCTTGAAAAATTAATTCTTGCTTTAATTATGGCTCTACTAAATTAAGACATTATTTTGAGACCCATACTATTATTTTGAAAACTAATTATCCTGTTAAGAATGTTCTTAGAAAGCCAGAATTGTCAGGTAGAATGGCTAAGTGGGCTGTAAAACTGAGTGCATACGACATTCAGTATGAGCCTAGGACAGCTATCAAATCACAGGCACTCGTAGACTTTGTGGCTGATTTCAGCAGTGACATGCAGAAAGAAACCGACCTAGAGGTTCAGCAACTAGATGTAACCAAGGATCCTTGGATCCTCGTCACAAATGAAGCATCCAACGTAAGAGGAACGGGATTGGGCATACTACTGAAATCGCCACAGGGGGACATAATACCCCAGTCCATTGCATGTGCATTTCAAGCTACCAACAATGAGGCAGAATACGAAGCACTCATAGCAGGTTTACTTTTAGCCAAAAGTATGAGGATCAGGCATCTTCAAGTTTATATGGATTCTTTACTTATTACTAACCACTTTAACGGTTCTTATACCGTGAAAGGTGAAAATATGATCAAATATTTAGAAATTGTGAAGGAATTAGCAAAATCCTTCGAAATATTTAGTATAGTACAGGTACCAAGAGAGGAAGATGCTGGGGCAGACGCCTTAGCAAATTTAGCCTCATCCCTAAAAATCCCAGAAGATACGAAGATCCCAATTACTCACATACTCTCGCCAGCGATAGGAGAGTAAGAATTTGGGGAAATAACAAATGATAAGAAGATTGTACTTTGGGATCCATTATCCTCAGACAATCAAGGATCCTGGATCCTTCCAATCAAAAAGTACATCCAAACTGGAGAGATCCCAGCTACGGAGAATCCGAAATCCTTCAAACTTAAGGTATCACAATATATTTTATTAGATAATATGCTATACAGGGAATCTCTTGCAGGTCCATACTTGAGGTGCATCGAGAATCCTGAAATCCAAGAAGTACTCAAAGACTTTCACGAAGGAGATTGCGGCAACCACACGGGAGGGAGAGCGTTATTCTCCAGGATACTTAGAACTGGGTACTTCTGGCCGACAATGAAGAAGGATGCAGTAGAGTATTCGAAGAAGTGTGATGTCTGCCAAAGGCATGCAAATATCCTTCATCAATCAGCAGAACCAATGTATCCTATATCCTCTTCATGGCCTTTCATGAAATGGGGAATGGACATTGTTGGGAAGCTGCCAAAGGCACCAGGTGGAATGGTCTTTATGCTCGTCATGACGGACTACTTCTCTAAATGGATTGAGGCAGAAGCATTCGTACAAGTCCGATAAAGGGAAGTTATATATTTTATTAAAAGGAATATTATAACTAGATTCGGTATTCCTTTTGAAATTATTCGTGATAATGGTTCCCAATTTATTGGGTAAAGAACAACTAACTTTTGTGACAGCTGGGGCATAAAGATGATTACTTCAACACCAGTGCATCCTCAAGCTAATGGTCAAGCGGAGTCTAGCAACAAAATCATCATCAACAATTTAAAGAAAAAGCTAGAATCCAAGAAGGGAAAGTGGGCCGAGGAACTACCATATGTTCTTTGGGCCGACAGGATAACACCCAAGAATGCAACAGGCCAAACACCCTTTTCATTGGTATTTGGATCAGAAGCAGTAATCCCAACAGAGATGGTGGTTCCTACAGCAAGAACGAGCATCCGTGATCCTGAAGCCAACGAAGAGATCCTTCTTGAAGACTTGGATGCTGTTGAAGAACTCAAAGACCTAGCCAAGATCAGAATGGCAGCTTATCAACAAAGGGTAGCTGGGGCATACAACAAAAATATAAGGATCAGAATATTTTAAGAAGGAGATTTAGTTTTGAGGAAAGCCTTCCAAAATACAACCAATCCAGCTGATGGGAAGTTAGCACCCAAATGGGAAGGTCCTTATCAGATCGAGTCGGAGGCAGGAAAGGGGCATATCATTTTCTCACTATGGAGGGCAACAGGTTACCAAGAGCATGGAATGCTATCCACCTCAAGAAGTACTTTTTCGGATCAGGATCAAGTATCCTAAGAGGATTGAGTATCCTTAAATGATCTAGGATCCTAAAATTGGTAACATCTATCTGATCACTTATCCTTTTCAGATTCTTATTAATTTAAGGATAATATATTTTTAACGTTTGTCTTTTCCAAGTTTTTAAGTAGCAATGCAGGTTTCAATAATAGGTTCAATATCTAAGAGGTTGGCCACCTCTCCCTCTCGCTTAAGGTACATCGTTATTTTCCTTGGCCTAGCCCACGATTGGGTATGACCCCCGATGGTCATACCCTCCAAGGTTTAAAGGTTTTCACCTTTCTTATAAATAGAGTTTCTACACTCTCGCCTGGAGCGCACGTTATCCAACGTATAGTCCGGGGCAGCGAGACCAGTACACCCTTAGTGGCTGACAATTTCGTTGTCTTCGGTTATATGGAGGATCCTACGATTTATGGTAGACGTACCATACCACCGGTTTATAATGTTTTCACGTTATCTCAAGACAAAGGTTTCTAACATTTACATGTTAACCAAGGTTTATAACATTTTCACGTTATCTCACGTTTGGGCTAAATCCCGGTTTGGGCGAGTCCCCAGTTGACATCCGTATCTTTGGGCCAGTCCCTAGTTTGGACTTGTCCCCAGTTTAACACCAGTTTTGGGCTTGTCCTCAGTTCACGGGCTTGTCCCCAGATTATATGGACTTGTCCCCAGTTGCACGGGCTTGTCCCCAGTTTATTTTATGGGCTTGTCCCCGGTTTATTGGGTTTAATCTCAGATAATATCATAAGTTATTTGCATCAGGTATCATAAATTAGATTCTGAGGATCACCGAAGGATCAATACTTAAGGATTTAAAATCCTTTAATTCAGTTTTCTAAGGATTGCAAAAGGATCAATACTTATGGTAACTTAGGTCTAACCAGACCTTACGGTATGATTTCTGTTTATCGGTTTACACTTATTTAATTTCAGTTTATATCTTTATAGATATAAGGATTCATTATTCTCAATCTATTTTTATAAGGATTTAAGATCCTGGTTTATTTTTGCAAGGATATTTTATCCTAAAAACTTTTTACTAAAGAATATTTCTCAAAACTTCAACAAGTCTAAAGCTATATCAGACAAACTTTCAAAATAACAGACAATCAACAGATAGTTAAAAGATACTATTTATTAAACTTACTTGCAATTACCAAAAATCTTAACCCGGATTTCACCATTCAAAAAATGGGCCATCCACCCGGGTTAAACAGGTGTTACTAGTTGTTCATGATTTACAGGGAGAAGGATATACAACCGAAAGGGAAGTTCCCAAGGAAACTCTGTAGATATACGATAATTATTTCTAGCTTGTCAAATATCATCTATTTATGCAGGAAGTTTGAATTCAAAGGCAAAATGACAGATGTGATCTTATCACAACCGCCATTTAGGGGGCAATTGTTAAGGCACGAAAATTTGACACTGTGGATACGTTATCCTGACATAGGTCTGGATAAGTTATCCTTAGTATGTATTCCAAATCGTATCAGGATCAAGGATCCTCAGTACTTATTACTAATTAACGGTTGTTCTCATGTGTAGTCTTATATTTAGCAGGTATAACGGTTAGAAGACTCGGTCTATCCACTAACTTGCAGTCAAGAAGATATTGACGTGTCCAGATCAATTATCTTTCTGAAGAGTTCCAGAGCTATGTCAGGATCATGGATCCTCGGTATTTGGTGCTATTAACGGTTGTTTCTTGTATGAAGGCTGATATTTATCAAGTGTAACGGCTCCAAGACCTGGTCTACCCTCTATTTCGCAGCCTGAGTGATGGAGCACGTGGTCAAAGTGGCAGTTACGATTATATTGAAGGCAATAGCGGATTTTTAGGGATTATTAGTTAATAGTCTTTATTATTCATAACTCCATTGAGTTATTATCTTTTATGTATAAATAAAGGCTATGATCAGCTAGGAAAACACACCCAACACAACAACAACACACTCTGCTCACTAGAATTCAGCAACATACACACACGCACATAGCTTTCGTTGTAATACTGATCATAATCTCCAACCTTGTATCCTCATTTTTTATATTAATAAAGTGGTGGTCGACGAGTTGTCATAGCCCGGGGTTTTTGTGCCGGCGATCTGAACCAGATCAAGGGCTTTTCCCCGTAACAAATCCGTGTGTTTGTGTTTGCAATCGATACATACTTGTTTTCATCATCATAGCACTAATCCTCACTAAACGAATTTGGATACATTATCCTTAGCAGATTTTTATCCAAAACAATCTATATAACTTGTTTATACATATTAATCTTGCTTAATTTCTGCTCATTTTAGTTTGTTTATCATATTTACAAGTTCTTGGTTATTTGGGTACGTGAAAACCATCTATGAACTCGTTGTGAGATGGAAACCGAACCAAACCGAACTTTTGTTTAAAAGACTTTGTTGTTAACTTTTTGGTTGTAAAACTTAAGTATTTTCATTTGTACATTATTATACAAGATCTTTGATATTTGGGCATGTGGAAACCATCTATGAACTTGTTGTGAAATGGAAACCGAACCAATCCGATTTTTACTCGCTTAAGACACAAGTGTGTTTTTAGCTATCAAGACTTGTATATTTCTTTATAATAGTTTACAAACTGATTTTAATTATTTTCTTAAGTACTTGGAATTGTTGGATCCAACTTGATCTCATAACATAGTTTGGACCAACAAAACCAAACACTCACTTAACGTGCGTTGTTATATCCACAACAATAGAACTACATACTTGGTTAAGTCTTATTAAGTTTTATTGAGTTATCTCATAACATTCATTATTTTGGAAAGTTGACTTTGGGTTTGACCAATTACCAAGACCCGAACCAACATCCCGAACACTCGTTAAAGACCCGTTTTAGTATCTTTATCCTAAAGGAACTTGCACTTTTGCATTTTCTCTACCTTATTACTTATGGATTTTTACATATATCCCTTACTAAAACCTTTAATTACATATTTCCCCAACCTTTAAAACCAAATTACATATTTCCCCTTTCCATGACAAATTACCAATTTATCCTTGTTCAGTTTATACATTTCCACAACCTAACACTTCAATCTCTTTCAATCTTATTTGAAACACCACCATAGAACCACCACCTCAACCATCGTCTGTCACCAAAGAACCATCGCTGACGACCCACCATCACCTTTCTTCTCCATTTTATCCCACTGTGGACTACCGTACCCACTGTAGGTTAACGCCCAAAGCCAGCCAATTTTCCAAAATGATTTTCCATCAACTCGGATCTATCTCTTTCGTTCTCAACCCAGATCTGAGATTATAATCACCATCGACCTCCTACCAGGAAGATTGAAGATGGTGATGGAGCGTGGCAACAGGAAATCGGGACAACGTGTACGATCGTGATGTACAGAGCTACGATGATGATGTAAAACAATTTGTAGGATGAGCTTGGGGAAGACCAGAACTTCAAAGGGATTTTATATTTATTTAAAAAGCAAAATCCATACAAAATGTGTATATGGTTAAAGTATTAACGTAGTGGTTTTAATAGTAAGAATTCTTTTGATATTGAGGAAGATCTTGAATTTATTTTCTATTTTTTATTGTTTGAATAAGGGTAAATTAGTCAATCAATGAGTTAATTTTAATGAAAAGGACAAATATGTAATATACAGGTTTTAAAAAACGGGAAATATGTAATTGATTTTTAAGGGTTAGGTAAATATGTAATAAGAGAACTTAGGAAGGGGATATATGTAAATGCCCCTATTACTTAACATAGGTTAAGTAAAAAATTAAGGTTAGATACTTTAACCCGGTTTCGAGCAAACTTACATTTTTAAAGGGTTATTATTATAAATTCCTAAATAGTTACATTTTAAACCTTTAACTTTAAATTGTTTACTTTTCTCAACATTTATTTTATTTAAAGATCTTCAAGACAATCTTTTAATTCAACACTTTCTTTTATTTAAGCTTCGTACGTTAAACCCGTCATTCCGGTTAAACTCCAAATCATCCATTATTCAAGTTTATTACTTGAACGTGAGTACTTTCGTACCCCGTTTTCCATCTTTTGTTTTGGGGGTGACATTTCATCTTATCTAAACTAAATTTTTATACTTGGGTCTTAAACCACACACGTTATTGTATACCTTACTTAAATAAATGCTCGATTTGGTGTTCTATGATTATATGCCTATGTGTTTATCGCTTTTGGTTGGTTGATCTATAAATCCTAGACTATTTGGCATCCCCTTATAGCAAGGTGTCGTTAACGTAATGCAATTAACGATAACTATAAAATCCTAGACTATTTGGCATCCCCTCATAGCAAGGTGTCGCTAACGTAATTCTATTAGCGATTTTATCTATTTATCCAAGTTATTGCTTTTATTTATTGTTTCGTATACAAGATTTGTGGCTTTTCTTACTATATACTTATATGTTCAAACTTATGAATTGCTCACCAACCTTTGTGTTGATAAACTTTATTTTATGAAATGGTACAGGTTTGCATCTAGGTTGATTAATGAGTTCGGAGAAGAAAACGTCACAAATACCTCTAGGATATTAGCAAAAATGAACAATATTTGATTTGCTATATTTTGTTATATGTTGTTGTATTTGACTTATAAATATTGTTATGTGACATTTTCGATGTTATGAAATGAAATGAGTTTGTTAAATATTGTCGCTTTAAACAGTATCATGCGCTTATGAGCAATCGTTGAACCCCTGCATGTTCCGCCGCCTTTGGTCGGGGTGTGACACCTTTTCTATGTAGAGTTTACCTGCCGATGCCACCCACATTGCTCCACCTCAATTTTTATATTTTTTTGTTTTATAACTCATGAAACCGAAAACCGACCGCTTTCGAGTCGGCGTGAAGCACTTTTGACCGACAACACTTGAGTTTTACTACTATTATGGTTTTACCGACCTGCCCGGCGCAACACGCCGGGTGAAGCACTAGTTAACATATATAAACAAAACATGTCGTCGCAGCGAACTGACACGATTCGTTGGAAAAAGACGACATCGAAAAACATACAAAATTAAAGCAATAAAATACGTTGGCGTCCCACCACGTGGCTTTTAATCAAAACTAGGTTTAAACCCACCGCGTTGCGGCGGTGGCTTGACCCAAATTCGGTTGGTATTGGTTAAATTCGTCACGACACCTGCACTAAATCAAAAAATACATGTTAACGCCCAAAATAGTGTTAGCACGCGTACAACTTATGATGAAAGAGACAATATACGGTTGGTATCTGATAGAAAAATAAATTAGTAAACGTATAGCTTATGACACACAAAATAATATAAGTAAAACGACGTTTATTCGGTTGGCAAATGACAGGAGTTGTGACGAAAATTTGGTTGGCATCTATAGGTTCGCCACGACAATGGAACTAAACCTAAAAAATAATTTTGAAAAATTGACATATTTAAAAAAAACAAACAAACACGAGAGTTGCAGTGGCGAGTTAACATACATTGGGTCGGTAACGATTTACCATAAGTAAACATAAAAACTAATTTCGTTATTGGGTAGGCTTGTTACGATATCGAAACTGAATAAACAATAACACGGTATCGAAACTGAATAAACAATAACAATAGTGTTGCGGCGACTATGCGTTGCGTTTTTAGTTAGCATCGCTTAAATTCGTTACGATACCGAAATTAAATCTAAAACTCAATAATACTTAAAAGAAACATTGAAAATAATATATATTGAAATGCCTTTAAAAAATGTGATGTGATAAATAACAAAAAGATAAAAAATAAATGATGTCTATACACATAAAAAAGTGAGTTTCGAAGTTGTGGCACCAAAATTTCATCTTTATCTATATGTATAATGTTACGACACCAACCATATTGCATATTTCCAACCATACAAATCTATCTTCTACTATCATTATTACGACCAACAATACATATTTTCAACCATAAAAATTCTATCTTTTACCATTATTATTACGAATTTTAAATATATAATTATAATTGTTCTTATTATATTATATAAAAAACAATTCTTTTCATAACTTCTTATTAGTACTGTTATATATAAATTAGAACTTTGGTGCGGTCTAGGTTTGCTGATCAAATGAGTATTGTTTTAGATATTTTGTTTTATAATATGTTAATTTGATGAATTAATTTTTTGACTTTAACGATCAAACTTTAACAGCAATGTCTATACCCTAACAAGTGTAATCGATACTGATCGAATTCGCGTCGACTCATCATCATAACGCTTGTATTTTACCAACATCGAATTCGCGTCGACTCATCATCGATACTGATAGAAATTACACCATCCTTAAATCTTTCATACACCATCCTTAAATCTTTCAAATCAATTCATTGAAGCAAGAGAAACGGGTTCACAGACGTCAACTTGAGTAACACCGTGATTTTTAAGACGGGTTGATCTTTGTTATTCAACGTAATTTTCAAGATGTTGTTTAATTTGAAAAATTCTGCTATCTAATTTACTTTGAAGCAGAGGTGTAGGCAACTTTTTTTAACATTAAATATTCATGTATTTTGATTTCGTATAAGTAGAAATTTCAACATTGTATTCATAGAATATCCAAACTTGAGTGATAGACAATCGGTCGTCTGTCCCTCAAAATTTTCCGAACCTATAGGAAAAAATTTCCGGTTACGCCATTAATTTGAAGTTTTGGCGTTTCACTTATTGCCTCTTTCAATTTCCTACTCAAGTTGTGTACTAAAAACTGCGTTTAATATTCAAATTCTATTTAAGAGTTTTCATTTCTTTAAAAAAAGTCAATTTTTCCCTTGCACGCAAGTTCGTTCCTTTTCGTTTCGTCGTTTATCTTCTGAACTCATCCGTTTCATAAAAACTAGAGCAATGCATTCATTGGAACATAAATGTTCATAAACATGAACTATATATGTTTGGGTTATGGAGCTATAATCTCATCGCTCGGTTTATTCATTTATTCTTTGTCTCTCTTCATCAGTGATTAATTGTGTGACTCAACACGAAAACATATTATGGCGGAATCTCTCGTAGCTTTAAAGTTGTTCATGTATTTCTTCCAATGTGGTTATATTCAGACTCTCGTTACTTTTGATTCTCCTACAGAGGAAGCCCATCCGAGTTGTTAAGAAGTTAAATCGTATTCATTATATTTGAACTTTGGCATTTGACAATTGACTCCAACGTCAAGAACTTCGCTAATCAATCTCATTTATTAGTGGTATGAAGCATTCAAAGATTCTCCACTTGTGAAAACTGTTGAAATCTTAGCTTAAATAATTTGTGTCGTTCCACAACATTTACATCAAGACAAGAACCTAGAAACGCCATCTAAAACTTCTATTTTTCGAAGACGCACCACAAAAAATTAAGTTTGTGGCTGTGAGCCCAACAATTGACTAAGCCTGGTCAAACTATACCTAAATCCAACTGTACTATTTAACATAAACAACTGTATCATCAAAGTAATTTCAAATTTTGTGACCTCGCAAGGCGCCTTAAACTAGTATATTATTATAATTGTAAAAATACAGCCTTACAGTTATTTTATCAAACATTCAAGAACAATATCATGATCTACAAACTCACACACACTGCGTACATTGTGCAGCATGTAAATAAAAATTGGCAATTAATGTTTTATTAATTGTCGGTGTATATATCAGATACTGCATTGGATTTGGTACCATTAACCGAAGACATGAAACGCGATATCTCTTGTAACAGCTCTTCGGCTTTAGCTTTGTCAGTAGCTTCAACCCCGTGATGACCATCACTGCGGAAACATGTGCACTCTACACCTTTCAACTCTAAAGCCTTTGCGAACTCTATCTGACGATCCATCATCAAATCCCCATCACGAATGACCGTCATCACCCGCCAACCAACGTCTTTGATCCGGACCATATCGTCCAGACTGCCCCTCGTCAAGTTGCAATACTCATGGTCACGAGTTGCACCGACGGGGAGTGCCAAATTCCACATCGAATCGCTTAAGGATAACGTAAGGAGAAACCCGGTGGACGCCAGTTTGATCTCTGATTCCGTCCTTTCCACTCCTCCAAGGAACAGATTGTGCAAGATCAAACCCTTAATATTCAAGGGCTCAAGATCAGCAAGGTGTTGGGATACACGTAGCGCTGCATGGTAGACTAGGTTTACTACTTCCCATTAGGTAACAGTTAGAGAAGTCAGCAAACTCGGTCAACCATGGATCTTGGGTTGACTTGATCCAATGCAGAGCCTCCACCCCGTCGTCATAGGCAGCTGGGAGGCGGTGCTCTGGTGCGTTTCGGTAGTCAACGCTCACCACCACAACCCGGAGGTATGCTGCTAGTTACAGAAGTCATGATTTATGGTTGTAGCCGCACTCATGACAACAAAGCGACCCCCGTGGTAGTAAACTAAGAGTGGGATGGGATATATATTCGAACGCCGGTTTTCTTGGTGTCGTTGATGGTTACATCTGGGGAAGGATACGAGGCGAGTGTATGAACCGTCGGCATTAAGTACCACAATGGGTTGGATTTCCCCGGCTACTGATTTTTCATCGGACATTCTACTTTTACACTCTGGATATGAATGAATGTGACGGTAAGGTATACCAAGTTGGTTACGAATGAAGCGAAAATATATAAAACGACACAAGTGGCTATGGGTTGACTTTACTCTGTTTTCCATGCATAATTATTAGTATCTGACTAATATAACGCCATGTGTAATTGGGTTTGTTGGAGATTTGGATGAGAAATAAATGGTGGTCCTAGACTATAGACGTAGACACATTTTTTTTTCTCAACCATAAAAAAGGGGTTTAACGGAAGTCGGGAGGGGTATGTTAGTTTATATATTTAGTATAAACGTATGTAATTAAATATTATTAACACACTTAAAAATAGAAAATATAATCGGGGTGTTATATAGGGGTGTTAATCGGGTCAACCCGATCGGGTTTCGGGTTAATCGGGTCGGGTTAGTCGGGTTTTCCTTAAAATATATCTAACCCGCAACCCGACCCTATTAAGGTTCGGATTAGTTGGGTTCGGGTTTCTGGTTAGTCGGGTACGGTTAGTCGGGTTAATCAGGTTAACCAAGTTACTTTATAATTTTAAGTTGTTTTTTGTGTTTGTAAATTATAGGTTGCGAAATTTCTCATTCCACTCAATTTTCAAATTATTTTACAAGTAATTGTCTTATAATGATAAATAAACCTGTAAACGAATCGAATCGACATGAATAAATGCATGTCCATGTTGATTCATTTTACTTTTAACAAAGACGACACTTAATCGAACAAATATTTGTGTTCATGTTTGTTAGTTAAAAACTAAACATGTTCCTGTTTGTTTATTTAAAATCTAAACGAATAGTTCACAACCATAATTAAACAAATATAAATGAACATGAAGGAACACATATGTACATACATTAACGAACACAAATATACATAAACAAACATAAATGAATGCATTTAAATAAACACAAACAAACAAATATAAAACATATTATGGTGATATAATTTCGAAATACAAATAATATTTAATAATTTTCTATTAATATGTAAACGAACATGAATGAACTTAAATGAACGATTATAAACAAACGTTCACAAACATAAATGAATGAGTGAAACATGTGTTCATGTTCATTCGTTTAATTAAATGAACACGACATAAATGAACTTTTCGCTTAACTTCTCATGAACAGACAGAATAATTAACTCATCTATAAAGCTTACAATATTGCTTTTATAGTGCTTATTTCACCATTTCATTATTGTATTTAAAGTTAAGTATCACCACTAATCGGGTTATTCGGGTTAACCCGAAATCCGACTTTTTTCCATGAATAAACCCGAACCCAGCCCTATTAATAATTCGGGTTAACCTGAATAACCCGATTAATACTTTTTGACCCTATTTAACCCGACCCGAGTTAGCTTATTCGGGTTCGGGTCGGGTCGGGTTAATCGGGTTCGGGTATTTTGAACACCCCTAGTGTTATACCAATTACCCGAACAATAAAAGAAAATAATAATATATTTAATAGAGAGAACTGCGGTTTTCATCTCTATGGTTTGTTCAAATTTGCTATTTAAGTCTAGAAGTTTAAATTATACTATTTACGTCCATATGGTCTCATTCAAGTTGCAATTTTTGTCCATAAGGCCTAGTTTTCATTGCGATTTTAGTCCATGTGGTTTTGTTAAAATATGCTATTTAAGTCCAAGTTATGTTAACGAGATGGACGAAAGTTGCAACGAAAATGAAGCCTTGGGACGAAAATAACAAATGTTAAACTTTTGGAGGGATTAACAAATTTAAACAAACTACATAGACGAAAACCGTTGTTCACTCTAAAATATTCAGAAACAAACAGAGAGGCGTGTATAACTTGCATTGGTTGCTGCAAGCCATGGTTTAAATGAAGCTTGGATATCATATCATGTACTTTTTTTAGTGTTACAAGCACATCATAATCCTTAGGCTGAGTGTAGTGGGCGTGGGCGACATATGGGCGAAATTGGGCGCAAACACCCCCTCCCCCCCCCCCCGATGATATGTGGGCGAAAAGGGGTGGGGGTGGGTTGTTTTTGTCGCCGTGGAAGAAGAAGAAATATTATTATTCTATTACATGTTGTGTGTGTGTATATATGTATATGTATATGTATATATGTTGTGTGTGATATATATATATATATATATATATATATATATATATATATATGTGTGTGTGTGTGTGTGTGTGTGTGTGTGTGTGTGTGTGTGTGTATAGAAAATGGTTAAAATAAAAAGACATAGTTTTGTAGGAAGAGTAGGAATGATATAAAATTTAGAGTTAGGAAACTATGTAGCCTAAATTCTATATCTTAGGAAACTATTTGTTAGTTTAAAAACTATCAATCTCAACCACTAGATCATAGATCTAAGAGTTTAGATTTATTTTTACTCTTCTTAGGAAACTATCTCTTTTTATTATAACCCACCCCTGTATGTATATATGTTGTGTGTGTGTATATATGTATATATGTTGTGTGTGTATATATATGTATATATGTATATATGTTGTGTGTGTGTATGTATATGTATATGTATATATGTTGTGTGTGTGTATACATGTATATGCAAAATGAATCCTAGAAACAACCCGAACCACCCATTCCCTCCTTTCGGTCAACACCATGGTTCGCAAAACCAACCGAACGTGAACTTACAATGGACCCGATAAACCTAGACCAACCGAGCTATCTGTTTCAATTTCCCGACCCGAACCTAAACATGTACGCCAACCGAGCTACAATATAGGTTTTTTTATATTTTTAGTTATGCATTTTTTTTTGTATTTCTTTTTAATTTTAATGCATTTTTATTTAATTATTTGAAGAAATTGGTTTTTATTTGATTATTTTAATTATAAAAAATAATAATAAAAAAAGATATTGTGGACCCAATTTGTAACCCCTACACCATTACACCCCAAAAACAAATTCATCCCTTTTGCTAACTGGGCGCCACGTGTCATAATTCGCCTCCATTTATAGCCCCTCTACTACAAATAGCCTTAGGACTTAGGAGTTAGGACTTATATGGTAAATAAATTAATTATTATAATTATACTGGTTTTTATTATATATAATAATCAGTTGCTTTCATTTGCAAATATGAAAATATATTTATTGTTTTGTTATTCATGCAGTCCGTGCTACCAGCTATGTGCCTGCTGCAATACATGTCGTAAGTTGGATTTTGGTTAATAAGCAAGGTACAATTTTTATCAATTGTTTTTTTTTTCCTTTATATTTAGCTATTTAACTAGTAATTTACCCCCCGCGTTGCGGGGGTGTGAACTAGAGGTGCACAAATCGGTTTTTTTGAAAAAACCGGTTCGGTTATTAACCGGACCGGTTTTTTTTATCCAGAAAAAAACCGGTTCGGTTAATAACCGGACCGGTTATTAACCGGTTTTTATTGCTGAAAACTCAAACCGGCCAAACCGGTTTGGACCGGTTTAAAAACCGGTTAGAACCGGTTATTAAACCGGTTTTTTATAACCGGTTTTTAATAACCGGTCTAACCGGTTAACCGGTTTTTTTTTTTTTTTTTTTTTTTTTTTTTTTTTTTTTTTTTTCTTTAGGGTTTAGGGTTTAGGGTTTCGTTGTTAGCATTCTTTGCTTGGAAGATTAAAAACACATAACTTTCATTTATAGCTTTTACATTAAAAATACAAACATTAAATCGTTATCGCATATTCGTAACTCAAAAATACAAACATTAAAGAATGCTTAGACACGATTACATTAACAAGTTGATGTTTGTTACTCATTTTCTTCGCTACCCGATCCCGAGCTATTCCTTAGGTAATCGTCGTACGCGGCTTCTTCATCGGTCATTGGTTGAATGTGTCCTTGATTGACCTCGTCTTCATACAAGGCCGCCTCATAGTCCATTTCCCCCTCGAGTGAGCGTTGATGTTGTGCCCTGTCTAAAGAGTCCAAGTAATCCTTGTAGCAAATCGACATCTCTACAGCTGCTGGAGTGAGTCGAGTCCTCCTAATCGATATAACCCTGCCAGAAACAGAAAAAGCAGACTCCGAAGCTACCGTGGAAGCTTGGACCGTTAGTAAATCTTTGGCCATGGCGGCGAGGATCGGAAACTCATCCTCCTTACCTCTCCACCAAGCCAGCAAATCAAGACTTCTAAATTCATCCGGAGTCATGTGTTTCACAAAGTTGGTACCACCATACCTTCCAAGTTCACTGCTTGGGGTGTTTACCCTTTGACGTTTACCGGCGTCTTCCCAAATCATGTAGTACATCCCCATTTCTAGGTCGGTTTGGGATTGGGATTGGGCAACAGCTCTTAACGAGTCATGAATTTGGGAAGACGACCCGTGTTTTGTAAGGTAAACATCATACATGTTTGCCAATGTGGTGTTGAAATCATTCTTTAAAGTTTGGCTATAATAGGGGTTTTGATCGTCGTTTAACCCTAGCTCATCACAAATTTTTTCTATTAAAGCTTCAACACCACCAACATTGATGCAAGGGTTTAACGCAGCCGCACAGGTCAAAACAGCGGGTAGTTGTTGAAAATATTTTATAAATTTTTCTTTCATTTTTGCACCCATATCAAAATAAGGTGCACCCCTACAATGAATTTCAGTCAACTTTGTGCACATGACAGCAATTTTTGGTAAAGCAATGGGGCTTGTTGGATAGTAAACCCCGGATAAACTAGTTGTGCAAGATTTAAAAATTTGAAGAACCTCCGTAACGATCTCAATCAATAACCAGTTTCTAGGATCGTACGGTGCACATTTACCCCTACTTGACATTATTTGATGAAACGCAACTAGTGATTCTTTTTGTTGGATGGCTTTCTCAAACATATCACAAGTCGAGTTCCATCTTGTTGGACAATCCCAATTGGGCCCCAACCATTGACAATTAGCTTCATCACAAAATTTTTTGTATCTTGAAAATGTTTTATTGTTGCTAAAAACATCTCGTAACATTCTTTTAAAATTGTTTCTTTGCGTTTCGATCACGTTTAACCCATCTTGCACGGCCAAGTTGATAATATGTGCAATGCATCGGCTATGAAAAAACGCTCCATCACAAATAGGTTTATACTTTAATTTTAAATGGCCAACCGCGGCCGTATTGTTGGACGCGTTATCAAACGATATTGAAAAGATTTTATCTTCAATCTTGTATTGTCGAATGACTTTATCCAAGAGTTTAAAAATATTTCTACCCGTGTGCGGGTAATCAAACAATTGAAACGCAACGGTTCGTTTCATCATTTGCCACGACCGGGGGTCAACCCAATGAGCCGTCACACAAATGTATGAGTCGGGCGAACCATTAGGTACCGACCACACATCCGTTGTTAAGTTCACACCAGTTTGTAAGTTTGAAAAGTATGAAATTAGTTCGGATTTAGCGTTTTTCCATGCTTTAAGCATATCTCTTCTAAGGGTCGAACGACTTACGTGTTGGTAGCGTGGTTGAACATACTTTTGCATCATCTCCGTGAATTGAGGGTTGTCGAAGTGGTTGAAAGGAAGTGATTGTTGAATCACAAAGTTGCCAAACTGTTGACGTACCGCTTCAAGGTCGTACGTAAACACCGTTCCTTGATTCGTCATCTCCGGCTGCGAACTACTTCCGGATTCGTCCTTCAAGACCTTGCAAGAGGGCCTTTCTACATGAGCTCTTAAACTGGAGTTTGCTTCTTTGTTATAAAACTTCAAACAATGTTTGCATCTAGCTTTTTGGGTTCCGTTAGACATTTCGCATAGGTCGAAATGTTGCCAAATATCTTGGTTTCGTTTCGTGGGGATGACCCGAACGACGGTTTCTCCCGTGTTCGAGGCACCCATGTTGACCGATGAAGCAGCACTTTGGGAGGCCATGATAATCGACTACGAATTAAGAGTGGTATACTCGAGTATGAAATAAACGACTACGAAAGAAGAGCGTTTGGAGTTATAATCGCGTATGAAATAAACGTTTAGAGCTTTTGGAGTTGTATAATCAAGTGTGATCTAACCAATACCCAACCTAAACTATATATAGATGTTTGTGGGGGTAAAAAAACCAAAAAAACGGCTAAAAAAACGGGCAAAAAAAAAAAAAAACGGCTATAAAGCCGTTTGGTAACGTTCGAAAACCGGTTTAACCGGTTAACCGGTTATTAAAAAACCGGTTAACCGGTTTTTTTATAACGGCTATAAACCGGTTATTTTAAAAACCGGTTAACCGGTTTTTTAATAACCGGTTATTAAAAAAAACCGGTTTTTTTTATAACCGGTTATAAAACCGGTTTTGGCTCCAAAAAGTATAACCGATACGTAAACCGGTTACGTAAACCGGTCAAACCGGTTTTTAAAAAAACCGGTTTTTAAAAAACCGGTTTTCCGGTTAACCGCCCAAACCGGTTCCGTAACCGGTTTTTTTGAACACCTCTAGTGTGAACTATAAGCAAAATTTGCCATTATCTTACATTGTTCAATATAACAAAAAGAATTAATGAAACGATGTTTCACATTAAGCCAAATCATAGAAACCATTTTTTCTATATAAAATTCAAATAGATGTACATACTGTTTCTATTTCGAGAGTCGGTTGATCACCACTAAATTTTCTTTAGCAAATTCTTAAAGTTGTCACTAAGCAAATCCCAAACTACACATGTAGAAGGCAACAAAATTAACAGTTAGCACCACAACTATATAGTTATCCTCTTTACTGATTCCAAAAAACGTACCATATAAGCGTTTGCACCTAGCTAGTCATGACTTGCAATTAAAATTGTAACCATGTCAAAATCTTTTTAGCAAACAAACTCCAAACCAAGTTTTTAATGTGCCTTTAGAAAGTGATGTAAGTGATGTGGTCAGGTTTTTAATAGTGTTGTGTTTTTGTTTGACAAATTAGCATTACCCGGGCATAACTTTTGGAGATGTTATCACTACAATAAAAGGGCTTTTTAGTACGCACAAAAGCGTCCTAAAATGCTATTTTATAGGACCTTTCATTTAATAGGACCAACGAGAAAAACGTTTCATGTAAAGGGGTCGTAATAAGTCTCGGAACTCAAAAAGCGTCCTGATATCCCAAATAAGATTATGAAACCAATTTATGGTCGCATAAAATATCCATTAACAACCCAAAAGGCGTCCCCATAAAAACATATTATGACACTTTTACAATGTTTTAACATGTGTTTACCTACCTTTAATCTTTTGATACACATACAAGCGTCCTTAAAAAATCGATAAAATGCATATGTGCATTAGTGTTGTATTACATATATGCGATAGTATGTTTTGCATACAATTATTAGTGTTGTATTTGCAAATATTCAATAGTGTGTTATATAATTCATTTGTGTTATATTATATGCAATAGGACACTATTTTATATATGCAATAGATATTGATGCACATATACATTACATCGACATTAAGGAACAATACCACCTTATTAGGAGGAAAGAAAAAAAACGCAAAATATTACTCCCTCCGTTCATTTGAAAGTGTCCACATTTCCTTTTTAGTTTGTCCCATTATAAATGTCTATTTTCAAAATTTATTACCTAATTTCCAAGTTTACCCTTACACAAATCAATAATTCAAACTTTCTTAAATTTTGTCTTTTTATATATATACGAAGGGCAAAATAGTCATTTGTTAATCAAAAAGTACAATCATTCAAACTTTCTTAAACTTTGTGTTTTTCAAACTATGACACTTGTAAAGAGACTGAGAGAGTATTTTAAAAGAAAGTTAAAACTAATTATTTAGTTCTATTTTTAAAAGGAATCCTTTCTAGATCCTATCTCATAAAGTTAATAGTTTATATATTTGTAATATTTAAAATAAGAGTTCTATTGTATATAAGTTTTATGAATTAATTTTATATAACTTTATCTATTTAATCAATTATTCGTTTTCCCTCTTAAATTAATTGATTTCCCTCTTATCCCCAAATTCCCTTTATGCTAATACACACATCTCCTTCCCACAACTCCTTTCCCTGTTCAAGTAAAAAATAATCCAAACTTTCGGTTACAAAATAAAAGACTACAACATCCAAATTGTCAAGCAAAGAAGCAGTATGCTATTCCACGTCTCCTATGCTGAAATTTCTTTTTACCCCCTTTGCAAATCTTGTTGTGAAAGCTTCCATTCACAAACTTCAAACTGCCTCAACACACTTGCTTAACCTGATTCAAATTACAAAGCTTCTTATCACATACATACGTCATTTCATCAACATCGAATATCATCAGGTATTCACTTCCTGATTTTGATTGTATAATTGTATTCTTAAGGATTTGTAATCTAGATTGGATTCCTATTCAACCAATTTGTTTTTCTTTTTTCCTTTCTTCTAAAAGTCTGGATAGATATTCAGTTGTTAATTAACACATAATGCTTTGGAAAAATCTTGTCGCTACAAATCGTGTGGATGTTTTAGATTTTCTGATTATTTAGGACTAAAGTAATTATATCTCTATAAGCATGTTCTATAAAAAAATGAGACAAATACATATTTATCTAATTATACACGGTTGATTGTCTACTTATCTGATTATTTTGTTCCTAAAAATTTAGAAAAAATGTTTATAATTTTGTGGTTAGTGAATTAGGTCAGTAATTCTTTGGGTCAGAATCAAATAGCCGATGAAAGTGATGCATATTACAAAGCATAAAGTTGACTTTTTGGTCAACTAATGACTCAATATTAACATCAATATCAATTATTAAATCCCAAAATCAAAGTATATCCCCAACTTTGAATATGACTCACAAAATGCCCATAATTACACACATCAATTTAGAATACGAAAACCACTACTTTGAATTCAAAAATCAAAACACAACCCTAATCTTGAAATTACAATAGATCGAAACATGAGTTTGGATTCAGAGATGGCCATGGCGGAAGAGAATGCCACACTTTTTCTCCTTTTTTCTCCATCAATGTTCCCAAGGTTACATTTTACATTTTGTATTGATACTTCTTGTTATGAATGTTGGTTGTTTGCTTTTAAATGCTTTGTTGTTATTCGATTTGGTGGTTTAGTTTTTTATTACATGTTGCTACAACAAAGATAAGACCAATGATAGTGAATGGACTGGTTAGGCTAACAAGCTTCAAGGGTTCAGGTTAACCTAACGCAGGTCGTGGTGTCCCTCTACGTTTGCAAAACGTAGAAGGAGGTTCACTAGTTTGTTGTTAGTTGTTATAGTTCACCGAATATCCAGAACCGTGATGTTTGGAATCGGTTATTGGATGAAGTTCTTGGTGAAGCTATGATGTTTGTGAAGTAAGATAGAAATAAGCAAGGAACCTATTTCTCGAGGAAGAAGAGAAGATCAGGGAGAGTATGTTATCTGCCCAGATCTTGTTGTGTTCTTGTTTATGGCTAAGTCATCTTTATATAGAAGGAGAGACCAAGCCTTTTGTCTAGTGTACAAACTAATTCCCCTCCAGTTTGCTTAGAGAGTTGACCTTTATGGGCGGGAAGCTTTGGACCGTTGGTCCATGATTAAAATAATAATACTTTATCTGAGCATGTCCTTTGCTCAGAAGGGTCAGTGATGTGAATAGTGAGTTCACATCGTACTGTAGCACGTGGGTACTTGTTTACATAAGTTTGGGCGGGAAACGAAGCTTTTAACCTTTTAACCTTTTTAGCGTTAATGTGTGGAAACCATTTTATTAATTCCTTGGGCTACCCCCGTCATCAGCCCCCAAGTCAGAGGTGTTTGAGAGGTAAGCTCAAGGGCTTCTGACTTTTGCACACATTTTGTTTATTGCTTAAAGGCTTCAGGGCTTGCAGGCTTCGAGGCTTTGTTCAGTTTTGGTTATTTTTTGAAATGTTGACAAGACAGTTGATTGGATGGTAACTGCAGGTTGCGGTTCCCAATAACTGCTCCTTAATAATGAGCATAACTGTTCCTTCTCCTTCATTTTTGTTTTAAAGTTCCACAATATTCAAGTTTCTTGCAATCCTTTATCAGGTTAGTCTCGATCCTTCATCTTTCCTTCGAAATTATGGTTGTTAAAAAAGACCTTTCGGTCAGTTTTTCCCGATTGACCCAAGAAGAGGTTGAGTCGTTTTGTATTGAATGGGGAATAGGGTTAAAGTATAAACCGATTGCTCCGCCGGTCGATTCTTCAATCGATCGTTGTCCGGCAGGCTTCATTGCTCTTTATTGCCGTCACTTTGAGTTTTCGAATCTCCGGCATCCGTTTTCAATCTTTGTTTTGAATGTTTTGGAATATTATCGTGTGTCATTCGGTCAGATTCATCCGTTAGGGCTTGCTAGAGTTTTACACTTTGAAGTTTTATGTAAAGCCCTAGGTTATGACCCTTCATTGTTGAGTTTTCGCTGTTTCTTTCGCTTAGCGAAAAACGGTGATTGGTACACGTTTGAACACACACAGGTTGACACATGTTTGGTTTCTTCGACGGTTACAACCCTCGGTTCTTGGAAGGACCGTTTTTCTTTGTTTTCGATTCTATTATTCCATTTAAACCCGTTTGGAGACAACCCGAGGCTGTTCTAAATGAACCAGAGCCGGCCGAATCGGAGTTGAATGAGGCTTTTTTGAAATCAATTAGAAAATGACCGTCACGTCTTCGCCCTCTTCCCGAACATCTTCTTGTGTTGTTAGGAATAAGCAAATTGTGGGATAAACCTAATCGGGATCCCGTGCTTATGAGGGATAATAAGGGTATGCATTTGTTTGTCCCGTATTTGCTTTATTTTGTTGATATGTTTGCTAATAGGTTTCCTTTGCTTTTTGTAGTTATGTCGGCTTTGGATTTCTTAAAAAGTGATGATACCTTGGATGTTGGGTTCACTGATGCTGCGGCTGTTGTTGGGGAGGATTCGGTGGTTCGAGGGAAAGAGGGTCGTTTTGAAGATGTTGAGTATGTGGGAGTGCTGAACGTCAAAGGGTTCACCAAGGTTGCTGGTCCCAAGGCTTCCACTCGTCGTTCTACGCGGCGTTTGTTGAAGTCTTCTGGTCAGTCATCTTCTCATGAGCCGGTTGATATTAGTGACGATGTTTTGGTTGTCGAAGATCAAGGTCCGAGTGGGGAAGTGGAAAAAGAGCAGGGATTGGTTGTTTCCAAGAAGAAGAAGTCGACTGGCAAGAAGGTTGTGATGCCGATTGTTCAAGGGTTGGATGGGGATGTAATCTATGTGCCGGAGTGGAATGTGAAGGTTGGTGATAGCTTCAAGAATCCGGAAGTTTGTGCTGATGTGTTAGCCAACTTTGCTCCTCCTGGAGTTCGTGAGGCTATTTCTGGTATGGAAGGTGATTCCATGATGTCGAAGCTGATCCTGAGTTCTTGCAACCTTTCTGCCCTTTTGGCAGAGGGTGTGACTCGTTTTAGAAAGGGGATGCGGGAGTATGAGGATTTTTCCAAGAAGAAGGAGGGAATGAAATCTTCCATGATGGAGATGAAGAAGGAGATTGAAGGTTTTTCGAAGAAAGAGGAAGGTTATGTTAAGAAGATTTATGAGTTGTCTCGCGGCCATGAGATTGAGCTGGCAGGGTTGAAGAAAGCCATGGAGGCCGACAAGGCTAAGTTGGATGCTGACCGGGAAGCCTTTGAGGTGCAGAGGAAAGCCTTTGAGATGGAGAAGGAAGGTTTGAAGGCTTCAGTCACTCAGACCTCTGACGACAACAAGTGGCTGATTGAGCACGGGTTTCAACAGGTTGTGACTTATTTACTTCATTCTAACGAATTCAACTTGGTGTTGGGCGATGTGTATACGAAGCTGTTGGCCCATGGTAAGCATTTGGGCTTCGTTGCTGGCTTTGGTTATCATGAGACTGGCTAACCTATGGAGAAGTCACCCCTGTTCAACCGTGAAGCTTACAAGCTCTTCATGGATTCAGTTCGTTCAATGGAAAGGCTCACTTACCCTTATGTGGGTGAAGTTTCATCATGCTTTGGTAAGCCTCTTTCTGTGTTGCAGGGTTTGAAACCAGCCGGCCTCGATGATAAAGTTGTTAAAGAGGTGCTAGAGTCCTTGTCGAAGAAGCTAGAGTTCTGGTGATAGTGAAGAAACTTTATCTGGGGGTAGTGACGGATCTCATGTGGCAAGCCTCGAAGGCTCGGCTGTTGCTGATGTTGGCCCGCAAGTCAAGAAGTCGAAGAAGGCTAAAGGTGGTAAGGCTAGTACCTCAAAGCCTGTTTCTGATATTTAAACACTTGATTTGTAGCTTTCTTAGCACCGTTAAACAATTTTATGTAATCTTAAATAATGTAGGTTTGGCATGAAACTCTTAAAGTTTCTGCCCTGTGGTTGTGTTTGGCCTTTTTGGCCCTTTGAACATTTTCTTGGGAATCCTTGTGATTTCCTTGTTTTAGCCTTAATTGGCTCATTATGAATGCTGTTAGTTATGGCCTTGCAATGGCCTTGTTTATGAACTGTGTTGTTTATGTATTTATGTTTTGGTTGCTTATCTTGTTAGTTTGATGTGTTTTTAGGTAACTTTCCTTAAGAAGTTTTAGTGCTGCAGTCACTTTAGCTTCAAGGCTTCATTAGGTAAAAAGCACATGTTGGCTATCCTTTGTATCATTGTTTAATGTATGTTTGTTTCGTAAACTTTTTCAAAGCTTAAGGAACGAATTTATGTAGGCTTTCAGACCCGTCTATGAGACAAGTTTTTGGTTGAAAAAATTTTCTAAGTCTCATGGAGTTGGATTGATATAGGAACTCACCCCTTATATAGGTTCATTTAACCCTTGAACCTATTGAGCGATGTGGCCTGGGAGCTCATCCCCTTACATGGCCCTTGCCATGGAGTTTCTTGCTAGGTTCTCAACCTGATTATAGAATAGTAAAGACAAGTTATGACAAAAACTTTATCATTCATTCAAGAGGTTGTTGTTCACAAAAAGGAGAATTATACATCTCTTGAAATACATTTTAAGACTTTGACTAGGCGTGGAACCTTTTAAGGGTTTTTCCGTTCAGGCTTTCCACTTCGTTTTGCTTTGTGGAGATTTAGTTTCAAGAACAGCCCTGACTTTGTTGGGACTGGCTTTTATGCTTTGTTTCCCCACAATGTGTCCCAAAAACTTGCCTTTTTCGAACCCAAATGAGCATTTTCCAGGGTTGAGCTTCATATTGATCTTCCTCAAGTTTTGGAAGGTTTCTTCTACGTATTCAAGCATTTGATGCTCAGTTTTGCTTTTGATTACCAGATCATCGACATAAGCTTCCGGGTTTCTGCTAATTTAGTTAGCGAATGCTTTGTCGATCAAACGTTGGTAAGTTGTACCGGCATTTCGTAAGCCAAAAGGAATCTTTTGATAACAGAAAATACCCTTGTCCGTGTGGAATGCGGTTTTTTCTTCATCTTCTACCTTCATGAGGATTTGATGATAACCCTTGTAAGCATCGAGAAAACACTTGAAGGGATGGCCGGTTAAGGAGTCAACCTTGAGGTCCATCTCGGGTAAGGGATAGCAATCCTTTGGGCATGCTTTGTTTAAGTCTTTGAAGTCAATGCACGTCCTCCAAGACTTGTCAGGCTTTCGAACCATGACTGGATTAGCCACCCAGGATTGATATTTGACCTCACGTAGGATCCCAGCTAGGACAAGCTTTTCAACCTTTTGGCATGCTGCCAAGCTTTGTTTAGGAGCCAAGCTCCGTTTCTTTTGGACAACAGGCTTGACATCAGGTGGTATTTTTAGCTCATGTTCTGCAATGCTTCAAGGGATGCCGGTCATGTCTTCCGGGCACCAAGCAAAGACATCGTTGTAACATATCAACAGCTTCTCAAGGTGTGAGAGAGTTTCTTTAGAAAGGCTTGTTTTTACCCGTACCTTTTGTTCAGGGTATTTTGGGTTTATGATCAAGCCTTGTTCTTCGTTTTCACTTTTTGAACTTTCCCCTTCAACCATGTAAACCTCTTGGGTAGGTTGAAGGGTTGCAATTCCCCTGTCAATTGGGAACTTCACAGCACCTTGACCAACTGAGACAGCCATGTTGAATGCGCACTGTCCTGGCCTTCCTATGATCACATCATAGTTGGAAGGTATGTTGATAACCACAAAAGTGAGTGGTTTGGTTTTCTTCATCTTGCCTTCACTAAAACAGACATCAAGGGTTAGTTGGCCTAAATGCTTCAAGGGTACATCGGCGATACCTTTTATAGAAGACCCGGAGGGTTGAAGCCTTGAACGTTCTTCTTTGCTTAGTTGATTGAAGAACCTTTCATACATGATCTCTGTGGCTGCCCCTGTCTCGATGTAGGCTTTGCTTGTTTTGAGTGTTCCCACGTTCGCTTCTACCACCAAAGGGTTTGAGAGTAAGTCACCTTGAGGTGGTGGGAAGCAGACACATTGAAGCTCCCAAGCCTCCAAGCGTTGTCGTTTGTGGGAGACACCATCGTCTATATTTACCATGTTCACCTCTTTGCCTTTTCTTTCGGCCATCTTGTCCTTAACCCCTTTCACCAAATGAGCCAATTCTCCAGACTTAACGGCTTCCTCAATTATTCTCTTGAGTTGAAAGCAATCGTTGGTGTGGTGACCTTTTTCTTTGTGAAAATCATAGAACTGGGTGGAGCTTTCGTTTTTCTTGCTCTTGGGCAAGGGCCGAGGAGGTCGGAAGTTGTGTTTTACCTCTTCGGTGGCAAGGATCTCCTGAGGTGTTTTGGTTAAGGCTGTGAAGTTCACAGTCTTTTCCCTGCTTGGAGGGTTCCGACCTTCAGGCCTTCGTTGATCTGAGCTCCTTGGGTATTTATCATAGGGGTTGTAGTTTCCTTTCTTTCGGTTGGGGTTGTTGCCTCGCCAACTAGGAGCTCTTTTTCTTTGTTCTTTGAAATCAATGGCCTCTTCGCCTCGGATATGAGCTTCGGCTTGCTCAAGAGCTTCTTCAAGGGTTTTAGGTAGGCACTTGTTAAAGTCCCTTGTGAGGTACTTGGAGGTGATGGCGTTCATGAACCCTGCCACCCTCATTTTTTCGTCGGCCCCCACATATGTCAACCCTTCTTTTTATATCTTTCGATGAAATCTCGAAGGCTTTCATCATCTTTCTGTTTTATCTAGAAAATTACCGTGGCATCCTTGACATACCTCCTTTTTTGTGAAAAGTTGGGCAAGAATCCTTTGCTCAGATCATCGAAGCTTCGAACGCTTTGAGCAGGAAGGTCGTTGAACCATATCATGGCTGATCTGAAAAGTGTTTGCATGAACATTAAACAACATTCAGCATGGGACCACTTTTCGATTCTGGCAGCACCGGTAAATACCTGGAGGTGGTCTTCAGGATCCTCGGTCCTATCATATGTTTTTATATGGGGTGGCATCTTGATTTTCGTTTGAGAGTCATAATTGGCGATTTGTTGAGAGAAGCATGATAGGTTACCAGGCTTATAGGGCTTAGCAAGGTCTTCTTCTACCATTGTGGCAGGATTATGACTCGTTGTTCCTTGGTGAGTACCCAACGCTTGGTTGATGATCTGGGTCCAAGGGAGGTGTGCCATCATTTGAGCCATCATTTGAGGCATGAGGTTAAAGCCTTGAAGGCTTTCAGGGGTTGCTGCAACTTGGCTTGTTCTCATGGGGATGCTCATTGCGGCACTCCGAGCCAAGGGCAAGAACGTCATGGCCTGCTCCCACGTAGTGGATGTAGGAGGAACACTTGAAGCTGGTGACTGCCATATTTGGTCTCGAGTGGTCTCGTGCCCTAGGGGTTGTGAAGTATATAAAGGGAAAGCCGTTGGGCTTGATCTCCCACAGGTGTAAAGAGATGGGTTAAAAGGTTGGCAGGTTACACTTGGACAAGCTTCTAAATGAGAAGCAGCAGGTCGTGAGCTGGTTAAAGGGGAAGGCGGTCGTCCAAGTGACAGTGAGGGTTCTTCGTCGTCATAATCTAGCCTTAGTCTTATCCCCTTTTCTCTTCTTGGCTCACGTGTTGGTTAAGAAGATGTCTTAGTTGCAAGAAATGCCGTGATACCCCTTCCATCGTCAAGTCGATACGTTCCGGGGTGTTCGTGACTCTTGCATGAGGAGAATGAACTCTAGATCGTGAAGGGGTTGAAGTTCGGAAGGGTGAAAACTCGAGGAACAAAGGTTCCGTCGGAGTTCCTCCCGAGGTGGAAAAAGATATGGACGTTGCCGGAGTTTCTTGGCCGGCGCTTGGTGTCGGTGTTCTTGACACTTGGTTGACTTCATCGGGAGATCCACCTTCCGACATGGTGACTTGATGAAAATGGAGCTACACTACTGGTCTTTAAGATAAAGTAAGCGGCGTAGCCCCACGGTGGGCGCCAACTTGTTGCTACAACAAAGATAAGACCAATGATAGTGAATGGACTGGTTACGCTAACAAGCTTCAAGGGTTCAGGTTAACCTAATGCAGGTCGTGGTGTCCCTCTACGTTTGCAAAACGTATGTTGTTAGTTGTTATAGTTCACCGAAGATCCAGAACCATGATGTTTGGAATCGGTTCTTGGATGAAGTTCTTGGTGAAGCTATGATGTTTGTGTAGTAAGATAGAAATAAGCAAGGAACCTATTTCTCGAGGAAGATGAGAAGATCAGGGAGAGTGTTATCTGCCCAGATCTTGTTGTGTTCTGTTTATGGCTAAGTCATCTTTATATGGAAGGAGAGACCAAGCCTTTTGTCTAGTGTACAAACTAATTCCCCTTCAGTTTGCTTAGAGAGTTGACCTTTTTGGGCGGGAAGCTTTGGACCGTTGGTCCATGATTAAAATAATAATACTTTATCTGAGCATGTCCTTTGCTCAGAAGGGTCAGTGATGTGAATAGTGAGTTGACATCGTACTGTAGCACGTGGGTACTTGTTTACACAAGTTTGGGCGGGAAACGAAGCTTTTAACCTTTTAACCTTTTTAGCGTTAATATGTGGAAACCATTTTATTAATTCCTTGGGCTACCCCCGTCATCATTACATGAATTTTTATTTTATATAACTCTTATGACTGTTTTATTTGCTTTTGTTAATGTATACTACAAAGTTCACGTAATATCCAATTTCAACAAACTAACATTATACTACAAAGTAAAAAACAAACTATTGCAATTTAAGTAACAAAGGTGACTATATAAAGATTTCATTTTAGAACTTTGAAAAAACTTCTCATGTTGTAATTTGAATGGAGTATCGTAATATCTAATTTCTTTCTTTGCATAAAATTTATCGTCAGCTATACTACAACTTAAAATTTGATGTAGTAACATTTATTTTATCTGGCCCGTGTATTTCACGGTCTCATAACCTAGTTAATACATAAAAGTCCAAAAGAAGACAAAACTTATAAATACATAACGCTTGAGGTTGTGATCGATAACTAAACGAGCTTTATTTGAGGCTCAAACTCAAAAAAGCTTAGCTCGTTTCGAGCTTTTTATTTATCCGAGTTTGAGTAGCTCGCGAGCAGCTTGACTCGTTTGCATCCATATTAATATGAGTTTTTGATTGGTTTCTCAGTTTGGATGGTTTTGATTTGTTGGTTTATAATCTTTTTGTTTACAACTTTTTAATTTAGGCATATTTTGTTTAGATCACTACGGTTTCTTGATTAACATGGTACTCGGTTTCGGTGGTCTTGATTTATGGGTTGCATTAGCCACATTTTATAGCAGAGATTTGGTTTAATTTGGAAAGCCATCTGAGTTATGTGTTGTTCTTTTTAGATCTAAAGCTTGAGCCTTGTTAGGCTGATTCGGTGTAGTTTAGCTGTTCAAAAAATTGTCAAAGTAAATTCATAGCTAATTTTTAATTAGAACTATACATAGTCATAATAGTCCATCACAATTAAAATTTACGAACAAAATAAAAGAATACATTAGATATAAAAAATAAAATAAAAAAATATGGCATTCAAGCTAAATATCATAAAAATTTTATGTCAATGTCGTTTAAAATATGTCTAGCAAATATCACTCACAACTTGACTTTAAAAGCATAAAATTATATGACATAAATGCTAAATGCCAATTAAATGTTCTAAAAAACTATAGCATACGCAAGATGCCGTCAAATTCATAAATTTTAGTGACAAAAATACTAAATGGCACTAGAAGTGTATTCCAAACAATTATAACATATACAAAGTGCCATTAAAACCTAATTTTTTTGGCACAAATATAAAATGCCACTAAAAGTACAATCAAGCAAATGTGATATACAAAAGTGCCATTAAAACCTAAATTAGTGGCACAAAAAATAAATGTCATTAGAAATGTGTGCCGCTATATGACATTTTTTTTTGTAGTGAGCGAATAAGCGTCATATAATACAGTTGTTTTATGACTACAATATCAAGTGTCCTATTACGGTTTATTGTAATAACACCACAATGATTAAGCGTCCTATAAAGGTTAAAGTTATAAGACTCAAGTGTCAAGTGTCATGCTAATTTACGTTACAATAAAACTCTAACGAATAAGCATCATATACAACAGATGTTTATGACTCAAATATCAAATGTCCTATTACAGTGTATTATAATAACACCACAATGAGTAAGCATCTTATAAATGTTAAAGTTATAAGACCATAGTGTAAAATATCCTATTAAGTTATGTTCTTATATGACTTCGACTAGAAATGGTTCTATAACATCGAACATTTATGACTTAAGTACAAAGTGTCATGTTAACTTATGCTATAATAAGACCTCCAGTGATCAAGTGTCCTATTACATTACCACATAATGGGACACCAACAACTACATGTCTTATAGATTACTTTATTAGGATTTACATTTTAAGTGTCTTATTAAGTTATATGATAATACGACCCCAAAGAATCATCCATCCTAATAAATAACTTTTTAGGACACCGGTTCTATAGCATATCTTGTAAAAGGACCAAATGTTCATTTGTCCTATTAAATAGATTTTAGGACCCTATTTTACAAGCGTCCCACACAAATGTCCTAAAAAGCCCTTTTTGTTGCAGTATATTGCCTAATTATCTTTCCCAAGTGTGTGTATCGATAGGAGGCCCTTTCTAATAGCTTAATCTATTGTGTGTGGGATTTGCATAACTTTCTCCTCCTTGATTTCCACATTGCTCGTCACGTTGCATCCATTTATAACATTTGAGACTTCATATAGAAAAACAAAACCACCTTATATGCTCCGTCACCATCAACCACAAATACCATCATCTACCGTCGCGCCTGCGATACGACCTCTACCACCACACAACCACCCCACCGTAGCCATCACCACTCGTTTTTTGTCTCTCTCTCTCACATGTGTCATACTACAGCACTACCATATTGAAAAATATTAGCTTAGTTGGTGATTAGTTTATAAAGTAAAGGTAAGGGAATTCAATTACATGTCACTACAGAAACGAAATAGAAATTACCTTTACAAATGAAGCAACATCAAGCCCTTGTATAAGTACATATTGCTGCAACTGTTAACAACAAATCAAACAACTATCATTACAATAAATTTACAATCCAGAATATAAAGAAACTGAAGCCAATGTGAAGTGTCTGTTAAGTAAACTTATAACATGTAAATATTGTTCCAACTATTAACAACAAGTCAAATAACTATTTAGCATTACAATCCAAATTATAGGAGCAAAGCTTCATACCTGTCGAGGTTTCATTACACAGGAACATAACCTGCATTTTACAACATGACTTAGTAATAAAACCAAGATATTAGTTAAAAGTTGGGACACTAAGAAAAAAACATAACTCTCCACAAAAGTAGTCCACAAACATCATCAATCGGTATCACATTAGTTTCAGGTGTAGGGAAAATGTTGGTGCTATAATATATTCTGGAAGCAGTTGCAGGTCATGACGTCCTTAGTGTCTCGTCTATAATATGAAAATATACTAATTACCTGTCCTTAGACCTGAGCCACTGTATCAACTAATCTGCAAATTTAAATGAAAACTAACTGAAAGGAAGATGAAACTACATACAAAATAATGTAAAATCGCAGTAACTTACCAATACTGGAGCCCTAAAAATGAGCGTGTTACCGGTTGAGAAACCCTAAGTCATCTAGCTTGAAATTGATTGGAAGGAAGATGAACAAAAGATGATGAGTGAGACCTATTACCTAAATATAACACCGCAACAACCAGTCGGAGCCACAAATAGAGAGAGAGACGCCGCCATAGACTACCAGTAATGGTTATTCGTCCGATGATACCACTGTCGCCGGCAACAACAATCAAACAATTTCTAGGCTGATGGACCAGAGAGACGAACAACATCGGTCACTACAGATGGTGGTGGTGGGAGGAGGAGGAGGAGGGTTTTGTGAAATCGTGGAGAGAGAAGAAAGGGGTGATGAGAAATACGTGGTAGATGTTACAAAGTTGAATATGCAGGAGAAGCTTAGCCTGTATCAATATGACTAAGCGGAAAGTAGAATATGCAGGAGAAGCTTACAAAGTTGAATGCACGTTGTGAAGCAATAAAAAGTTTGCATTTGTTATATATATAATTAACAATTGTTATGTGTCAAGCGTTCAAAGGTTGATTGCATTAGCATTGGGTAGTCAATATTAAATATGAAATGGACAAGGGAAGGATTTTATTACCCACAGATTAGTTAGGTGTTATCATGATAAATAAAGAACATGATAAGAAAAAAATAAAAAATCTCATTATATAGACTTATTATGGGCTAATTTTTAATGGGGTGTACAAATAGAAAAATGTATAGCCCAATATAGAGGTGTGCAAAAAACCCGAACCCGGAACCGGTTTTTTAATTCCTGAATCCGTACCCGACCCTACCTGTAGGGTATGGATAGGGTATGCATTTAGGTACTAAAACCCGAACCGGACCCGATTTGTACCCGGTAATACCCAAAAACCCGAACCGGTTCCATACCCGGAACCGGGTTTTTCCAATACTCGAACATTTATAATTAAAACACAAATTAAAAATAGTTTAATAGGGTTTTCAAAAGGTTTAACTCTTTTAATCAATTTTATTGAATCAAAACATTTATTAGTTTTTATTAGTTAAATAACATATGAAAAGATAATAATAATAATAATAATAGTTTAAAAATAATTCAAGTAATTTGCATGAGATTATGTACATGGATATATGATCTTGATTAAGAATGTTTAACATGAACATGCAATACTAAAAGGGTGATGAAAAATATAATTGCATAGAAATGTCACATGATTGAAAGGTGAATTATGAGTAAGTTCAAAATTAATTAATGTCATATAAAATACAAGAAACGAAACTTTAGATTAATTAATAACATTATAAAATTATATATATAAATAAACATAAAACCAAAAATTTAAAACGGGTCGGGTTTTCGGGTTTAAAATTAACGAATGTTACATCGGGTCTTCGACACGATATTTAGACCGAACTTGCTATCCACAAACCACAAACATTGCATCAGACGTATGGGTTGGCAAAACTTATTGAAGACAAACTCGCTGCTATACCAAGAAACCGCTAGTCAATCTCAACCCGATTGTCATACTCAAACACACCGGCTCTCACCGCCATTCCATCTACAAACCAAACTAACACTTTGTCATTAGCTGCAACCTCGTCCACCAAGCCACCATTTCTGCCAAACCCACCAAAACCAACAACGAACCTGCCCTTCAACCGTTTAACAACGGACGAAATTCAAAAACGAAAATCAGTGGGCCTCTGTTTTCGTTGTCCGGAAAATTACTTTCGGGTCATAAGTGCAATCGGCCACAAATTTTTGTTAATTGTCGATAACGATGATAATATCGAAACCGAACTTGACGCCGCTATTCCTATCACACAACCACAACCCACCCCACCTGAGTATTTGTCACTCTCCAAACGCGAATTTTTCGGGTTAATGTCCTCTTGTATTCTTCGGCTTACGGGCGGAATTCATGAAAAAAAAGTTACCGTACTCGTCGATTCCGGTTCCACCCATAAAATGTTGCATCCACGTGTGGCCACGATGCTAAAGTTAACCACTCAAGCAATAGAATCATTCGCGGTTATGGCTGAGAATGGGAAACGCATCGAATGTACCACCTATTTCCCCAGGTACCTATCACTCTTAACCATAAAACATTTTTGGTTCCGTTTTATGTTCTTCCAGTCAAACGGGCGTATATTGTTTTATGGATCAGATGGTTGAGTACGGTTGAGTACTCTTGGGCCAATTGTTGCGTATTTTTCAATTCCAAAGTTAACGTTTAAAGTGGACGGTACTGATTGCGTTTTGTCAGGCGAACACTTCAATAACTTGGTTACTACAAGCTCCTTTCATTGTATAATTCGGGAAGATTAGGTGGCTTCGCTTCATACGTTAGTTTTTCAAAACAACCCTACTAAATCCACAACCACCAACTCTTTATCTAACGACAACCCACTTATCCTCAAATTATTACAAACTTACAGTACCCTATTTGACAAATCGTTATCCTTACCACCTCAGTGAGTCCATGACCACCATATTCCAACCCTTATTGATTCTAAACCCGACAATGTCAAGCCCTACGATACCCTCACTTCCAAAAACAAATAATGACCGATCTTATCGTAAAGATGTTGCAACAAGGGGTCATCAAACCCAGAACTAGTCCTTACTCGTCTCCCATGCTATTGGTTCAAAAAACGGATGCCTCATGTAGATTTTGTGATGATTATCATGCCCTCAACGCTATTACGATTCAATCGATTTCCTTTTCCGACCGTGGATGAATTATTAGACGAGCTACATGGGTCCATAGTTTTTTTTTTTCCAAAATCGATCTACAAGCCGGTTATCATCAAATTCAGGTCGCACTACCAGACGTTTTTAAGACAACATTTTGAACCATAAATGACCATTATGAGTTTTTGGTGATGCCCTTCAGCTTAGCCAATGCTCCCTTCACGTTTCAAGTCGCAATGAACGATCTATTTTTGCTGGCCTTATGCAAATTTGTTATAGTTTTCTTCGATGATATATTGGACTATAGTCCATCATGGGAATCACATTATCAACACTTGGAGCTTGTGTTTTAAGTACTTATGATCGGTCATTATTATGCCAAACTTAGCAAATGCATTTTTGGTGCACTTGAGATACCTTTTTTGGGTCATGTAATTTCTGTTGAGGGTGCTAAAGCCGACCCGGAGACACTTTCTGCATTTCATAATTGGTCTCCACCAACCACTATGACTACCCTTTGCGCATTTCTGGGATTCACAGGGTATTAGCGTTTTGTTAAAAACTATGCCCGAATTGCAATGCCGTTAACCGACGTCCTTAAACTTCCTAAGTTTATGTAGTCCCCTTTGGCATACGACGCATTTGAATCATTCAAAAAGACCATGGCATCCTTTACAAGTCTTGCGTTACCAGACTTTTCTCGTCCTTTCAACCTTACAACCGATGCATTAAGTTTAGCGATTGTGGAAGTCTTGTCCCAACAAGACTGAGCAATCTCTTTTTTTAGCAAGAAACTTTGCACACGTATGCAAAATCAGTCTGCCTATAACCGAGAGCTTTATGCTATCGCTGAAGCTATAAAAAAGTGGAGACAATATTTATTGGGTCGATGGTTTCGCGTATTTACCGACCATCATAGTTTGAAACATTTGCTCACCCAACACACATCCATACACTTGACAAACAAAAGTGGATAACAAAAATTTTGGGGTTCGGTTTTGAGCTGCACTTCAAACCTATGAAAGAAAATAAGGTCGTCGATGCTTTAAGTCGAGTAAGTGATCTGGTTCTCCTTTCTATTGCATTGCCCGTCGCGACATGGCTGGAGGAATTACGATCAAACTGATGTAGCCAGTAAAGAGTTATTCAACAAGGTCCTTTCCAATCCGATCAGTCTTCCCAACCATTCGGTTCGTAACGGTGTTCTTTATGTCCACGATAAGCTACTTATTACCGATATTCCCGAATTAAAATGAAAGCTTTTGGGAGAATTTTATTCTTCTACACTGGTTGGCTACTTGGGAATCAATGCCACGTAAAAACGCATTACACCATATTATTCTTGGCCACTCCTTAAATTTGACATTACGACTTTCATTCGTCAGTGTCATGCGTGTCAAGTTACAAAGTGCAACCTCTTCCAGTTCAGCCACATGTCTGGGAAGATGTTTCCATGGATTTCGTCACCCGACTTCCAATATCTCATGGAAAGTCCGCGATCTAGGTCACTGTAGATCGACTAGCTAAGTTTTTCTGGTTTCTTCCATTACCTACTATCGCGTCGCTTTCGTCATTGTTTCTTAAAGAGTTTTACAAACTACATGGTTTACCTAAGACGATTGTTTCCGATCATGATCCCATATTTTTTAGCTGTTTTTGGAAACAACTATTCAAACAATTAGGTACCAGACTCTTTCACTTTAGTTCATACCATCCACAAACGGATGGCCAAACAGAGGTTGTTAACTGGTTTTTAGAAGCATACTTACGGGCCTTTATTCATTAAGACCCTAAAACGTGGTCTCGTTTTCTTTATTTGGCGGAATTTTGGTATAATACTTTTTACCATTCTTCTATCCAAATGACCACATTTCACGCGGTCTATGGTCGAGAAAGCTACGGCTATTCATGATTACAATGTAAACGCAACGACTACGGCATCTATTGATTCCACCTTGACCGAACATAAGAAGTTGTTGGATAAACTCAAGTTTTCCCTCAAAAAGCTCGTGCGGGAATGGTTAACCAAGCTAACCAACACCGCTTGAACAAAGAATTTCTGCTGGGTGATTGGGTCTATCTTTGTTTGCAAAAAAGTTCAGTTGATAAACTCTTACATCATAAGCTATCCAAATGATTTTTTGGGCCTTATCAGGTGTTGGAGAGAATTGGCAAAGTCGCATATCGTTTGGATTTGCCACTTATCTCCAAGATTTTCGCTATTAAAAGAGAGCTATAATACCGAGGAAGTAACCGAACCGCTTCCCGACTCAACCGATGATACTTTAGCTGAATCCTATGTTCCCGAGGCCATTCTCAACAAACGAAAGAACACGGAGAGTCACACTGATCTATTAATTCATTAGCGTAACCGGGATGTCACTAAGGCCACGTGGGAAGACTAAGATGCAGTTTCTTTTGAATGCTCTCATTCTCAGCAGGACCTCGAGGACGAGGTCATTTTTGGGGAAGGGAGTGATGATACGGGTCAGTCAAAAATGCATGCCCAAACCGAGAACTCGGGCCATCCCACTCCAGTAATGACGGTTCCGAAAAGGCTTCTTGATTAAGATTTAGAAGTCTTTACTTGCAAGTCAAGCTACAATCCAAATTTATCTGGTATTTATTTTCCTTATTGTTCTCTAATTATGTTTCCTAGTTGTTTTCATTTTCTACTTTTATATGTATTGCTTTCTTATAAATTACAACCTTGGTTTGAGAAATAAATATTAGAAAATTGTTTCAGAAGTTCTTGTTTCTCTCTTCTTATTCTTGAAGCCTAGCCCACTCTATGGGTCTTGATGCTAGACTGTCGCTATCTAGTTACAATTAAATCAATTTCCTAATCACCTAAGCAAGCTAGGGTAAGTAGGGTGTCGATAAAGAAGAGTATGTGGTTAATGTAATCGTGTAAACAATTTCTAATGTTATGAAGTATGACTGGTAGTGCTGATCACACAAGCAAATAAGATTAAGTTTTAATACTAATTAAACACTTTAACAAATTCTAGAAATTAACAAAAGAAAATCACACCCGGGGTTCAAGTATGCACACAAACATTAATCTCATGCAACTTAACATATTAGCTATCACTGATTAACACAGGCTGACTAACGAGCTAAACCTTAGGCACCAACAATCGCTAACACACATCACTGGTTATCAAACAATCCCTACTAGTGTGACTCAACTAAGGACAATTATATGCTTCATTGAATTCAACTAATCAAAATAATCCTATGAGCAATTATTATAGAAACCGACAAACTAATCATTCTGATCAACGTAAACCTAAACCGACTGAATGCTCAGCAATACTAAACATCAATACTCATAGATTAATCAATAATAGTTACAAAGTATTCATTCTTAATACATGAGAAAACTGAAAATGATACAAACTTTATATCCCGGGTATGATCGAAGGATTTAGCCGAGCCTTGATATCACGAAATCTTTAATTATGATGAATTGGAACATGGATATGATCTCGATATGATTTGGAGTGATGGATTCATCCTGTTTTTGCTCTAGAAACTGCCTGGAATGAGTTGTGGAAGCCTCCGATCATTAAAAGAATCATACATAAAACAAACCCTAACTTTCTCGTCTTCGTCACCCACCCCGATACGCGATGGGGTCTTCTAGGTTCCATCGCGTATCATGATGGACCAAAGTCAACGATCATAATTAAATCCCATCGCGTGACCAAAGTCAACGATCATAATTAAATCCCATCGCGATACGCGATGGGTCATCAGGTACTCCCATCGCGTATCGCGATGGGTCTTCTCACCAGCAATAAAATATTCTTTTGCATAGTTTTGTGTGATGGACGTCCCGGACTTCATCCCGTGCCTCAGAAGGTCCAAATTAACTCCTTTAACATCTGTGATCTGAAATGCAATAAACACGTATGAAGTATCGAAGTTCCCACAATAAACGACTAAAACTAACAAATAAACGAGAATAAATATGTACAAATTAACCACCCATTAGGTCTCTATCAACTAGTTAGCAGGTTTAAAAGAACATCAATATTGGATATATGAATTGAATTTAGACGAATTGTTTATTAGAATATATATTGTCTTTTTATTTATAACATACAGTTTGGGTTTTAAACAAATTAGTTGACTTGTATTTATATTGAACTTATATATAAATTGTGTACACTCAGAAACTTAATATCGTAAAGTTATTATGTTTAAATTGTAAGTTTAATTATAGAACACTAGCTTTTTTTACCCCGCGTGTTGCCACGAAAACACAACTTGGTTGAATCAAAGTATATGCGCATTTGTAGTTCGTTTGCAGTATTACAAACCGATAACAAATTCAAAATGACCGAAGTTTAAGAAACCTAGATAAGTTAAAAGAGTAAGTTCTGCATTCATATTACATACTAAATAACCCCATTAATTATGATACAATAAAGGTGGGTTTGAAGCAAGGTCCCAACCCAAATGCTCTATTACGTACTAAATAACCCTATTTATTATGATCCAATAAAGTCGGGTTTGAAGTAGTGTCCATCCCAAATGTGATACCCCATTTATTATGATACAATAAAGTCGGGTTTGAAGTCGCGTCCCATCCCAAATGTGATACCGACTCTTGATTTGGCTATCTTTCCCGTGGAATGGATTGTCCTGAAATAGCATTTAAACACCATTAGCATTGCTTAAGTGAGTTTAGACAAATATATAAATTAAACCTAAGTCACCCACACCAAGGATTCATGTTAAAACATCAAAATACAATTTTTTTATACATTGTTATGGCCATCTACATTGCTGCTGTAGTGTTGTACCTATTCATGGCTCTGTACAACCCATGTACACTTCTGGTACATGTTTTACACCCATTTTATTCTTCTTGATCTTGCAAATCAAAATATGAATTGTTCACTAACATCTTGAAATATAAAAAACGATGATACTAAAGTAGCAATATCCAAATCTACCCAAATCAACATATAATTTATGAAAATCATCTTCCTGAACCACAAATCACAAATAAAAATAATAATTAAGAGGGTAAATTACAAAAAAGACATAATAATTAAGTAAATTTATTAACCTACACATCAATAGCAGGTCTTTAGATGCATTCCTAGAATGATCAGTTTGAGCAGAAGCTTCCATGGTCTTTTTGTCATGATGGATTTATCGATTTCGCCGGATGATGGGGCAGGCAATTACATTAGGAATAGATTTAGGGCATCATCTATTGCAACAAAACAGATCTCAAATGAGTGTACACTCATCATCATCGAAACCGACATAACAACCAAACACAGTGTCAACAAATCAACATCAAAGTGGAATAGATCTCAGATGGCTATACACGCATCATCATTGAACCAACATAAAAACGTAATTCAATAACAAATCGTGGTGCGGGTTATGAGTTTGCAGGTAAGGGATGTTATAAAACATACTAAACAACTCAAAGTCATGGCTGCATCTGTTTGCTTTTTTCAAGCCACGTCAGTTGCCATGCCAAGAACAAAACATCATCATCGTGGATTTAAAAGACTTCAAGTAAACCCCAAAATAGTTTATAGTTCTACACAATGAAGTTAATAAAAAAGGAATCTATTGCAAGCAACCACAAATCTTAACAAATGTACACTCATCATCATAGATTGTAAGATACGCATAAGAACTGGTTAGAGTAGAACAGTACCAAAATGAGAGTGAATGAATTTGATAATCCCCAAACCAGTTTACGCAATGAAGTTAAATGGGGTATCAACCAATGCAGAAAGTTAATTTCGTTCAAGCATTTCATCAAACACCTTGTGAGCATCTTCCAGATCACCCGATTCAACATAAATTTCCAGAACCGTGGTCCAGCAAATCACATTTCAAATATTCTTGTTGCAAAACTTCAAACCCTAGTTTAATAGCTAGTGTTAAAACACGCATCCCCAATTGAAAATCTCCCCGCCACCGTAAACGGCAGTTCCCGGCAACAACTCTCATGTCACCACGGGAAACTGCACAACGTTATACGACCGGCGGCTAGACGAAAGAATTCAAATTCAATCGACTATGAAGAAGCCCTAATTTAAAGAATGATCAAGTAACCAACATGGGGCTCTGTACTAACCGATTGACAAGTCAACGAAGCCAGAGAGTTGAGTTATGTGTATAACACAGAAGAAGACACATGTGGAGTTGGCCTGCTATTGCACGAACAAATGACGGAGGAAGGCCACGAGTCCCAACAGGTGGCAACATCAGCACGCAGTAAGCAATCGTACAACATGCATGAAAACTGATAGCAGTAGAACAGTATCAAAATGAGAGTGACAATGAACTTTCAAATATATATATATATATATATATATATATATATATAACTTATCAATTACGATACGCGTGAAGGAATGATTTTATTTTATGATGTAGTCAAAGATTAAAACGAGATAGTTAACACCAATGATGAACGACAATACCAAAATATAATTTAAGTTACAATAATATTATAGGTTCTCTCCATGTTTAATCAAGTTTATAGATGATCGTTTCAAACCCCGGTCATACATTTTTCCTGCAGCCTCTTGCGACAACAAGATCTGTTGTTGGGATATTGCAAACAGCGAACCCAACAACACCATGAACAACAGAGGTTGTGATAACACTGGGTTGTACATTATTTGAACTGAATTTTCACAATTTGGGCCTGGGTTAAAAAACATAGTGATGTCATTTGGTAATTGGAACAAGTTGAGGAGATCTGGTGGGGGATTTGAGTGAGTAATAGTTGTTATCAGCGTTCCCCATTTGATTTCCGGTAGGGACGAGCTAGGGATGGTACCAGTACCGATACCAAAGATCCAGATCCCAAAAATTTGAAGTATTCGGTACCGGTATCGAAATATTTGGTTCAGTACCGGTATTTTGTGTAAATTTCAAGAAATAACGGTACCGTACCGATACCAAAAACTAAAAACTTGGCACCGATTCGGTGTTGGTACCAAATTAGTACCAGTATCGAAAATGCTCATCCCTAATTTCAGTTGACTTGGTGGTCGATTTGATGATCAATTTTGATGTTCATGAGGCGTGGGTGGTGAAGGTGATCTCTATTCATATTCATTTCTCTTCATTTCTCTATAAATTAGCGACAGTCTAAATTGCATATGTTAATAGATACAGGGTTGCAAATTGCAAGGGTATAACTGTTCTTTCACAAAAAAACTAACTTTAGGTTCACGGCGGGGCCCCAATTTTGCAGAAAAAGGGCCACCAAAGGAGCCTTATCTCGAAAATGGCCACCACGAGGTTGAAAACTGCGTTTTGAGTTTCATCACAGGGACCATAAACTGCAACTAACTCTTATTTTTATTGTTATTATAATTATAAATTATTGCCAATGTTATAATATATAATTAAATATGAGGTAATACAAAGGCCATAATATATATCAATGGATTAATAGAATTAATGCAAGAACTTCATGTTTACTTTGAACTAGTAAATGGTCCGGCGTTGTGGTGAGAGCGTTGATACACGTTAACCAATGCTTCATGATGGTATATTGATAAAATTTAAAGTTGCTATAGTTTAATTTTTTACGCGTTTTGATGACTCTGGTGTTCAGAAAATTATATCGAAACGTAGATAAATTCTTTTGACTGGCTAAATGTTACACTACACATAAATTGAACTCTTGACCTCCTATCTAATACCATAAGCACCCTACCACCCTACCAAAGTAGGAAACGTAAATAGAAATAAGGATGCATTCATATAAAATTAAGGTTTTTTGTGAAAAAAAATGTATTGAATAATATTTATATCGAAGTGTATGATGTATATAAATTTATACATCTTTTCAACACTAAAATATCTCCAAAATAGCTTAATATCTGCAATAATATTAGAATAAATAACTACCAATGTTAATAATTTCCATTTCCATGTATATATAGCCCTAAGGAATAAAACAAGCTATATACGAAAAAAAACGGAGGAAAAAATGTGAAAACCAATGTAACACACCCCATGGTGAAACAAGGCATGACCATGTTACAAACATACAAGGAAAAGACAAAATTCAGAAGTCACAATGTGGCCATGTTGACAACAACACCCCCATGTTGAAAGTACAAGAGGAAAAGACAAAATAGAAGATTCTGAAACTCAACACGGCCATGTTGACATTAGCACGCCCCATGTTGATAGTACAAGAGGAAAAGACAAAAGAGAAGCTTCCAGGATCACCCACGGCCGTGTTGACTCCCAACACGGGCCGTGTTCTCTCTTTTGTTGTAGTTTTCGATAGCGGGCATTTAACACAATCAGACAAAAGGATCAACACAGTCGTGCCCAGGTCAACACGGGCCGTGTTGAGAGCCCAACTCAGCATATACATTGAATGTTCATCCACCACATTCTATACACACTTGGGGACTTGAAGGATCACTTAATACACTTCACCCACTTGCTTTCACCACCATTTATAAGGAAATTATTCCATCAATCCAACCTTTGAAGATCAAAGAGATTAAGCTCTTGGGAGAAGTCATTAGCATCAAATATTAGTCATCCGAATTGCTTAGATTGAATAAATATGATCATGTTTGTATCTATTACTTTGATGTATAACATTATGCTTAGTATTTGTTAAACTTTTATAGTACCATCTTGGTTTATAATTAATCTTAATGATGTTTAATGATATTGGTAAAAAATGTGATTGGTTTATAAAAAGTAAAGGTTATGTTGTAATTATTACTTGATGAGGAATGTTAAAACACTCTTAAAAGATATACCAAGTGTCGAGCTTGACGATAATTCGAGGAATACAACTCTTGTGAGGCCTTGGTTAATAAGATATGAACCTTAAAAGAGACACCAAGAGCCGAGCTTGACGATAAGCTGGGGAACTGCCAATCTTGTGAGGTCTTGGTTGATAAAATGTAAATCTTAAAAGAGATGCCAAGTACCGAGCTTAATGATAAGCCGGTGGACTACTATTCTTGTAAAGGCTTGGTTGATGGAAACATAAATCCTAATATGAACATGGACAAAATAAAATATTAGTGGTAATTGATCATCTTTAAAATGAGAATGTGACAATGTTGTGAAAACAGATTGTTGACATTAATCCACTAAAATTGGTTGACTACTTGTGATGTGAGTGGGCAACATAATCTATTTAAAACAACTCTTGGATGGTTATTGCATGAGTTGTATAATTTTTCAAGAGTTGTGTGGGTTTATATTTGTTAATTCAAGGTTTAGCTTTTACGACTTAACTAATTTTAATTGATATTTTAAGTATAATACAAATGTTATGTTTACTAAAATATCAAAAACAATACACTGAGTAATGTAAGGTATTGTCTCATCTTTAAAGTAACCTATCTTATAAATACTTAATATGAACCACTTGTTTACATAAGATGATATTTTAGCAGAGATCATTAAGTTATGCATATCTCTTCCTTTAATCATAGAATAACATGACTTAGAAATAGGGTGTTATTCCCACATTTAATTACCAAAGTAAGTTTATATCACATGTTTACCAATTAACCGTTAAACCAAGTCAAGAGGAGTTTTAATAGAGATAGTAAACTTATATCATTGATCATCTCTAAAAACTATAAAAACCCAAAAATATTGCTTTTTAATTTATGCTTTAAAATTTCTCTTAAATTTCCTTCTAAAATTAAAACTACTATGATGCTACTTCTGTTAAAATAAATACAACGATTTAGTAGTAAAAATCAAACAAGTGTGTCCGTGGATCGATACTTGGTTCTTACCAATATTATACAGCATATACGATAGGTACACTTGCCTATTTGTGAGTGGTTTAGTTAATATAAAAATCATTTTTATAAATTTAAAACTCGATTTTGTGTGAAACAAACCTTTTGAAATACTAACAACTTTTCATACCCACCACGCAACACATCAAGTTTTTGGCGCCGCTGTCGGGGACACACTGTGAATTTTTACAAACAATCCGAGTATTTATAAAACCATTTTTTTATATTTCATATATTAAAAACTTATCTGAAAGAATAAAAATATTTTTCTATCTTATTTATTTTTAATTTTATCCATTTAGTTTTATAAGTTGCTTAGTTTATCTTAGTTTTAGTTGTGCTATTAGATCTTTTTTACTTTCCTTAGTAGTGTATGTCCTCTACATCTACTTCCAAACTCGTTTCACCATTTTCTGAACACGAACGCCACTTTCACCGAAGAACACACACTTGGGCACGAAAAGCAACCATAGGAGTTAAGGACGAACCGTAAGAAGATACAACAACCGAGGAGAACCAAGAAGATCCTATGATGGCAGAACTATACAATGAGCTAAACATTAGCCAATATGAGAAGCCGACACTTGACAGATATGACAATAATTTTGCACCACCCGAAATTCTTGCAAACTTCGAAATCAAATCTAGTGCCATTCTTGTGATTGAAAACTATGTCCAATTTCATGGACTTCTCGATGAAGATCCTTTATCTCATATTTCCCGATTCCTTCAAATATGTGGAACTTTCAAAATCTAAAATTGCTTTGAAGATTAAGCTTGACTTAAACAATTCTCATTTTAGCTTTGAGGCCAAGCCTAGGAATGGCTTGATGTAACATCCCGAAAATCCCAAAATAATATTAATTATATTATTTAATAATAGACGGAAAGTTACTCGGGTTATCAGGAAATAAATAAAAGAATATAGGTTGGTATGGGTCGGGCTAGTGTCGGGTAATGGACGTGGGTTATGGACTTGGATTAATTGAGATGGGTTAAATGAGAATGGGATTTCAGGGATATAAATACCCCCAAAACCCCAAAATACCTTCATTTCCATCATTTTTCCTAAACACACACATACACACACACCAAGCACACCCAAAACCGCCGCCGGCCGGGCCGAGAAAGAAGGAAGGATCGAGCGAGGTCCGGGTAAGAGAGAAAGATTAGTGGTGATACCAAGATAAACGAGATCCAAACAAGCTCAAAAGGTATGATTCTTGATCTTGGAAGTTTAAAGATCCGAGCTTTTAGTGTATAAACGACCGAAAATGGTCGGGAAGTGTAGTGGGTGGTATTGAACCTTAACAAGGGTGTTAAAATCGCCCGAAATGTTGATCAGAAACCGAAACAGTGGACATCTGGGCAACTTCGCCTTCATCTGGGCAACTTCGCCTTCAAGCGATGAACTTCGCCTGCAAGCTAAGTTCGCCTGATGAACTTCGCCTGCAAGCTAAGTTCGCCTGATGGCAACTTCGCTGTAAAGTTAAGTTCGCCTAACTGGTAACTTCGCCTGAGGCCAAGTTCGCCTGATGATAACTTCGCCTGAAGCCAAGTTCGCCTGATGGCAACTTCGCTGTAAAGCTAAGTTCGCCTAGCTCGTAACTTCGCCTACAGCTAAGTTCGCCTAAGGTTAACTTCGCCTAGAGCTAAGTTCGCCCGAGGGTTAACTTCGCCTAAAGCCAAGTTTGATTAGAAAATAAATTATAAAGCGATAAGTTAAAGTAAGCTAATACTAGGCCACCAGATTAGATCAGACGAGTATTGATACGTGTAACTTGTACAGTCAGCCGAGCTCAGATAGAGAAGGGATTTACAGCTATCAGAAAAAGAAGCAGAATTCAGGTGAGTTTCTAGCCCCATTTACGTGTTACGTTTTCGGGGTTGTGTGCATACTCAATATGTTTGTCAATACACTTATCCTAAGAGATAAGTGTATGCCTTATATGGATAATGTGAAATATATGAATGATTGCTTGATGGTACGTGAACGATCTTCGGATATTGCACGTACTGTTAGGTTGCAGCGCTAAGAATAAGGTAAGTATGTTATGTATGTTTATGTGTATGAACATGATAGAGATAATAGAAGAAAGAAATGATAACGTATGGTTGTATGGTTACGAAGAGGGTACCGAGCCCTAGTACTACTCGAGGAACGTAGGGCGTAATGCTCTTTATAACGTAAGATATGAAAGTAAGATAATACTAAAGAAAGTAAGAAAGTATGAACGAAAGGATATAATTTTATGTGTATGCCTTATATGGATAATGTGAAATATATGAATGATTGCTTGATGGTACGTGAACGATCTTCGGATATTGCACGTATCGTCAAGGGAAGTGACTAGCTCCTTACATGGATATTAAATAATAAAGTATAGTGTCCTTTTATGGAAGGTATAGTGTTCCTTTTATGGAAGGTATAGTGTTCCTTTTATGGATAGTATAGTGTTCCTTTTATGGAAGGTATAGTGTTCCTTTTATGGAAGGTATAGTGTTCCTTTTATGGAAGGTATAGTGTTCCTTTTATGGTAGGTATAGTGTTCCTTTTATGGATAGTAGAGTGCTCCTTCTATGGATAGTATAGTGTTCCTCCTATGGAAAGTATATATATGGTAGGGTAATGGTAATGGTTCTTTTAATAGATATTACGTGACGATCCTCCTATGGATATTTATACAAGGTTAAGGTAGTAATATGTGTCTTCGGATACGGGAAGTAATATATGAGAATAGATTGTATGTTGCCTGATTAACTAGAACTCACTCAGCGTAGCTGACTTTTAGTATGCACGCAGGTGAGTCCATTACAGAGCTAGCAAGAGGATGATGCATGGCATGGATTGAACGGCTGGCATCTGAAGAAAGAAGTAAAGATGTTTTGAATATAAGTTTTGTGTTATGGTATCGAAGAAAGGATTTAATGTTTTGTAACAAATGATTGATGTTTTATATTCCGCGAAAAGTTTTAATAAACTCTGATTTTGAAGGACTGTGTTTATGAGTAAATCCGACGCTAAAGTAGGGCTACCGGGTTCGGGGCCTTACACTTGAATCCCTACCATTTTGTGCCATCACCAATTGGAATCAGATGGTTGAGCAATTGCTTCAAAAATACTTTCCATGAGACAAAACTTCCAAGTATCGAGCCACCAGCATCACCAGATTCCTAACCAATGAAGATGAGTCACTAGTACTACACGCAGCATAGGAGAGATACAAAAGTATTCTTCGACAATATCCACACCATGGATTGTACAAGTGGCTTCAAGTCCAAAATTTCTTCTACGCTTAAACTAGTCAAAACAAACAAGCAAACAATCAGATCGCTGGTGGTGATCTTGGAACCAAATCTCCGAATGAGGCAATCGAGATCGTGGAGAAAGCTGCCAAGAAAATCTTTGCATATAACCCAACTCGATCAATCCAATCACACAAAGGCATACACCATGTTGACAATAGCACCTTTATATCTGTACACTTCGAGGAACTCTCGAAGAAATTCGAACAACTTCAGTCTAGGCCGGTCAAAGCAAAAGTAAAGTGTGACAGGTATGAGGGAGATCACAAGGTCAAAAACTGCCAAAGTATGACCATCGAAGAATATGATTTCGTAGGTCGATGGAATAACATGTATGGCAACACTTATAGCCCTAGTTGGAGAAATCATCCTAACTTCATCTGGATGTATGGAGCCAACAATCAAGATCCACCTGGCTTTGATAAACAACCTTTCAATCAAAACAAACCCTCTTAATCTAAACCTCCATACAAGAACCAAGATGCAAGTCCTAGCCAACAACCAATGGAGGATCTACGATGGAGACTCTTCTGATGCAACTCATAGAAAGCATTGAAGCTTCGAACAAATTGACCGAATAATTATTCTTGGAGAACGAAGTGGAGCTAAGGAGCCAGAAGGTTTCTTTGCAAACATCGAAAACCAAGTAGGTCAGTTAATCTAGCTACTTTTCGAGAGACAGCCTGGAGTTCTTCCTAGTAACACAGTTACTAACCCGAACGGTCAAGCCAATGCCCTAACCTTAAGAAGTGGCAGAACTGCTACAAAAAATTCAAAAGTCACACCTATCCAATCTGAAGGTGAGGCTGAGGTTCTTGACACACTCGATCATCAACCAAAACAAACTACTCCTAAACCTGTCAAAGAACCTGTGAAACCATATGTTCCACTCATTTCTTGTCCAGCCCGACTGAAATAGGAAAAGATGGATATAATATGTCAAATTCCTAAAACTCTTTTAAGAAATTTCATATTAACCTTCCATCAATAGAAGCCATTTCCCAAATGCCAAAATATGTTAAGTTTTTAAAGGAAGTTATGTCCAACAAAAGGAAGCTAGAAAAACTATCACACATGATACTCAGTGAAGAATGCTCTGCTATTCTCCAGAACAAGCTTCTAAAGAAGATGATTGACCCTGGAAGTTTCATTACCCGCAGCTTGATAGGATACTTGTTTCTCATCAATGCTTTCGCCGATCTAGGAGCTAGCATCAACTTAATGCCTTATACGATTTTCTCTAAGCCAGGACTTTGAGAACATAATCTAACCCGTATGAGCATTCGTCTAGCCGACAGATCAGTGAAATACCCTAGAGGCATAATTGAAAACATGTTAGTCAACATCGATATATTTGTCTTTCCAGTTGACTTCCTAATTCAAGACATGGATGAAGACAACTTTGTACCCCTTATCCTAGGAAGACCATTCTTAGCTACCAGTCGAGCACTCATAGATGTTGCACCGACAAACTCACTCTCAGGGTAGAGGATGAGGAGATAACTTTTGACATAGGCAAATCCATGAAACATCCGTAGTACACCGATGATTCCGCATACTTCCTAGATATGTGTGAATCAATAGTGAGCTGTCATCTACGAAAAACAACTAAAAATGAAGCATGTGACACACACCTGATCAAGGAGAAAGCACATGCCATCAACTCAAAGAATCGAGTTGTTTGTCAAGAGGAGGAAGAAGAAGAAACAACTCGCAGGAGACATTCGAAACAGTAGACAGTGATCTAGAACCTAAAGCCAAACCTTCTATCAAAGATCCGCCTAATTTATAACTCAAAGAATTACCCAAACACCTCGAATACGCTTCCCTTGAAGGCAATTGTCACTTACCGTAGTCATCATTTATTCCGACCTTTCGGCGATGAGAAAGAAAGACTACTCGAAGTCCTTAAATCTTATAAGAAGCCTTCGCTTGGAAAATTGTTGATATCAAAGGGATCATGTCACACCCCGCCAAAACGGAATCGAGAGCATGTGACGTTATGATTATTGCCAACAAAAGAATATTAGGATACGAATAGTTTTAAAAGTGTTTACAAAACATTGCTAGTTTTTAAACAAAAGTAATTAAACATAAAAGGGGATTTTTCGGATATGACCCAAACATCGTCATACTAGTTAAATCCCTCCAAACTGGTGTCTAAAATATGCATTGAGATCCCGTCTTCATGATTCCTTACATCTTGATTTAAATACCTAAAAAAAATACTCGAAAACGTCAACACTAGGTTGGTGAGTTCACTGGTTTTTTGACTCGATATAGAAAACGTTTGTTCGTAAAACTTGATGTATGTATAATAACTGAACCGAGTAATTTGAACGATATTTAAAACAAAAGTAACCGTTAATGATAATTTAAAACAAGTATTGTTGATCCTCCGTAGATTAGCTAAACCTACGAATTAATACGAGATCCGTGAGCCTATAACCAATCCAAAACCTTAGTTATTGCCCTAGAATCCCTCAGGGTTATAAGTTTGAAGTATATGCAATAATTAGATCTTCCAGATTGACATGAGAGGGGTTGTCAAATACAATAGTACTATTCATATAATCTATGGCTAAGAGCGTAGTTAATGGTTACAGTATGCATGCCTCGGGACGTTAGGCACTGCACCTGTCTACTCAAGTTCCCATAAAGATCAGTGTCTTGTTTTCAAGTTATGGTATAAAAACAATTTGCTCATGTTTCCAGAATTCCCATAAAGATCAGTGTCTTGTTTTCAAGTTATGGTATAAAAACAATTTGCTCATGTTTCCCCCTAGATTGTAAAAACAATAAAAAGAGTAAAAGGGGTCATGAACTCACCAGTTGAGCTCAGATTTGGTTGGATAGCGATTTTCGTTTACCTTCGTTATCCTGGAGAGTTTTTGTGTCCTAATCGCATAAGGTTAGTTAGTCCTAATCATCGACTCGCAAGTTGGTTTGTGCTAATCGCTTTCATCCGACTAATCTTTTCATTTTATTTTTGGGACCCGCTAATGATAAATTATTATGCATTTTTAGGAATATACTCCTTTATCAATTAGTGTTGCTCTCGCTTATTTTTCGTTTTCCTTAAAAACAACCGACTGGTTCGTTCAAGTGATAAATAAATATATATTAATATTACATATTTATTCTAGATCATCTTTCTGTATGCTACGAGCTATATTTTATCAAAATATAGTATAGTTGTATGTCTGTTCATAAGTTTCTGAACCGACTATATTTATCACTGACGTTGCTCATAAAAATAATTAGTATCTTTACGTTTCGTATAATTATTTACAAATTATCATCATTATCAAGTGTTGTACTTTCCATTCAAAACATATTTAAATTTCTATTTTTCACTCATTTTTTATCTTGTGCTTTTGTAGATAAAAGTTGATATTTATTAGTTGTCGTTTTATATGATAAAGTTATATAGTTTTCTTCAAAATCGTATTTAAGCTTTATAGAAGTATATATACACGTGTTTATTAGAAACAGCTTCTAGTATAACAATTTATAAAAGGGTAAAGTTAAAATACAAAGGACAACAAAAATGAGAAGGGTGAAAACAAATCCAGTTCATTGATTTTAGATTTGAATGACTGAGATTAATTTAATAAATAAAAATTGATGAAAATGACATTAAGGTAATAACTCAGACTTTCTCTCTCCACATGCAAGGCATATGTCAATTCCCCCATCATTTTAAAATTTTCATAAATTTTTCATACGACATTATTTTTTTAAAAAATATTCACCATAATAATAAGCGTTTTTTTATCTTTAATATGAGTATCATATTGTTATACAAAAATTTTAAAAAAATTAATGGGTTTTCTTAATTGTGTTTTTTTGTTATTCATTGTGTCATTGTATAATATGTTGTTTCCATTGTGTTATACGTTTCAAGTCATTGTGTTATACGTATTCACCATTGTGTCTTACGTTTTAGGTCATTGTGTTATACCTATTCACCATTGTGTCTTACGTTTTAGGTCATTGTGTTATACGTATTCACCGTTGTGTTTTACGTTTCAAGTTATTGTGTAACATGTATTAAGCGTTGTGTTTTATGTATTAGATAAAAAGATACAATGGTGTGCGAAAGGACACAATGACGAAAAAAGACACAATGATAAGCGAAAAGACACAATGGTGTGCAAAAAGACTCAATGACAAAAAAGACACAATGACGAAAAAAGACACAATGATAAGCGAAAAGATACAATGCTGTGCGAAAATATACAATGACGAAAAAAGACACAATGGTGTGCGAAAAAAGACACAATGACGAAAAAAGACATAATGATAAGCGAAAAGACACAATGGTGTACGAAAAGACACAATGACAAAAAAAGAAACAATGAAGAAAAAAAGACACAATGATAAGCGAAAAGACACAATGGTGTGCGAAAAGACACAATGACGAAAAAAGACACAACGATAAGCGAAAAGACACAATGGTGTGCGAAAAGACACAATGACAAAAAAAGACACAATGATAAGCGAAAATACACAATGGTGTGCGAAAAGACACAATGACGAAAAAAGACACAATGGTGTGGGAAAAAAGACACAATGACGAAAAAAGACAGAATGATAAGCGAAAAGACACAATGACGAAAAAAGACACAATGGTGTGCAAAAAGACACAATAGTGTGCGAAAAGACACAATGATTAAAAAAGACACAATGATGAAAAAAGACACAATGGTGTGCGAAAAAACACAATGACGTGATTTTTGTTTTAAATTTTATATAACATAAATCATACTCATATTAAAGATAAAAAAACGTTTTTTATTATGATGATATTTTAAAAAAAAAAATGTCGTATGAAAAAGTTATAAACGTTCTAAAATGTTGGGGGTATTAACATGTGCCTTGCATGCGAAGAGAGAAAATGTGTACAATTACCTTTATACCCTTTTTCTTTTGGTCCTCACTTGACACATGCCAATTATTTATGGCTTCTCACACTTCTTATTTTTATTATCCTTTGTAGAATAACATGACCCTATATAAAAACATGTTTTCATTATAGTTCGTGTTTTAATTTATTAAAATACCTAATCTTTTTCTTAGCTTTAAAATTCATAGATAGTCCATTTTCCTTTTGCTAGAATTAGGGATGAGATTTTTTTCCCGAATACATGTACCCGTATCTGTTCAGTACCCGTACCTGTACCCGTACATGTCTATTGGGTACGGGTATGGGTACCCAAATTTACTAATTATAGGTAAGGCTACTTTCGGGTACATGTACGAGTACAAGTGTTACAGGTACCGGTACCCATTTAGGATATGCAGGGGCTTTTATTAGGTTTCAACACTCATAACTTAACTTTAAGGCGAGATTTTCATAACATAATATATATATATATTAGTTGAGTAAGTTCATTTTTAATCTATATGTGTATATTCATATATTGTGTATTCGTATATTTTTATTTCATGTATGTATAATTTTGCATATCATTAAATAACATATATTAACTTTCTTTGTTGTTTTTCTATATAAATTGAGAAAACGATAAACAAAGAAAAGGAAAAAGGGAATGAATTTTATACTATGGTTGATTTGTTCCATTTTAGTTTTGGTTGCGGTATTACGTTTTTGGTATTATAGATAATTAATTGTCGGTAGCGTACCGTTACCGATACCTAATTTAATGAAGACTTTTTTTAAAAGAACAAAGGGGTACCAAAGCGAGTACTATACCCAAAGTACCTATGCCCGTACCCGTACCGGTACCCATATCCGTACCATATAATTCGGGTACGGGTATGGGTACCAAGGTTTATTGATTTTAGGTACGGTTACTTTCAAGTACAGGTACGGATATAAGTACGAGTACGGTTCTGATCTCATCCTTAACTAGAATAACCAAAGTGCATCCTAGCTTTCATACCGTGCATTTCATGAACTTGCTAAATTACTTAACCAAGTTTTAAGTCAGCATGTACTTTCTTATTTTCACGTGCGTATTTCTTAAAAGTGTTGGTCTACAATACGTGATACAAAATGCCAAGTGAAAAAGTGCCGATCAGTTTACATGAAAAGGAAATCAAAAACAAAATTTAGTGAAAACCTGTCGGTTTACATGAAAAACAAAATCAAAAAGCAAAATTTAACGAAAACATGTCAGTTTACATGAAAAAATGAAATCAAAAGCAAAACTCTAATGAATCTAATGCTTCATTTGACCATGTAAGGTCCCGTCACCGGTGTTTCACATTTGAACGTTGGATTTACTTATTCACATAATTCTAATAATCAAAGTTAATAAAAACATTCGCGGGAAATTAAAATTTTCATAAAACATTTCATAACAAACCATAACTTGTCTTAAAACAACATACTGTCTTTAAAACATAACTAAATAAACGTCTTGGGTCTTCCGATAAAACCTCTTATTCAATGCCTAGTGTTCCCCTCAAGCGAGCTGCCTCATCCTACTCACCTGCGTGCATACTAAAAGTCAGCTACGCTGAGTAAGTTCTAGCTAATCATACATCATACAGTATATACATACTTATATACTTTCGTTCATACTTTCATACTTTCATTCATACTCTCATACTTTCTTTCATTCATACTTACATTCATATCTTACGTTATAAAGAGCATTACGCCCTACATTCCTCGAGTATTATTAGGGCTCTGTACCCTCCTTCCAGGGTATTATTAAGGCCTGGTTCCCTCTTACCTCGAATATTAGTAGGGTTCGGTTCCCTGGTTCTCAAATATTAGTAGGGTTCGATTCCCTCCTTCCTCGAGTATTATTAGGGCTTGATACCCTATTCGTAACCATACAACCATACATCATACCTTAAGTATTATTAGGGCTCGGTACCCTCTTCATAACCATACAACCATACCTTTCCTTCTTTTATTAACTTTATCACATTCATACGTGTAAGAATACGTATCATACATACATTATACATAGCATTTCAACCTAACAGTACGTACAATATCCGAAGAACGTTCACGTACCAACAAGCAATCATTCCTACACCTCACATCATCACATAAGGCATACACTTATCACTTAGGATAAGTGTACTAACAAACATGTCAAGTATGCACACAACCCCGAAAACATAACACAGAAATGAGGCTAGAAACTCACCTAGATCCTGTTGCGCTCGCCGTTTATCATAATTCCTTTCTTTAACTGAGCTCGGCTAACTTTTAAATATATATTTGTTTACCCTTATAATTAATTAAGTTGGTAATAAGTTAACCAAAGTATCCCTAAGTCGGGCTTGTTTGTTTTAAATGGAACATGGGCTTAAGCTTGTGGACTGAGCTAAGTCAGGCCCAACAGCCCATTATAGTGTCTGGGTTGAACTGGGTTCAGGCCCAAGCCAAACTGGGTGGCCGAGAACTCCCAGCAGAGATCCCATGCGTTGACCGAGAACCCTGTTCCTGGCCGAGAACCTATGTTCTTGGCCGAGAACACACGGCCTCCGAAATCGATGATTGACTGAGAACTCATGTTGACCGAGTTCTCGCGCTGACCGAAATCCCATACCTGGCAGAAAACACGGGTTGGCCGAGAACCCTCAGTTCTGGCCGAGAACCCCCCAGTTCGGCTCATCTATCCACCTTTATGTTTCTGCCTTGCGCAGTAACTGTTCTATGGTTCAAATCATGAACATTTAACCCCCTTTTTAATTTCATTCATAACCGTTTTACACCCATTACCATCATGGTTCAAGATCTAACCCGTTTTAGACATAAATCTTAAAACGTTCTAGGCTAGATCTAGGGTTTCCTTATGAATCGTTTACACCTATGAGTCCATTTCGTCCATTTTAATCATCAAGGTTGTATTTTTGTGAAACATCTAGACCCGATCTATTCTAGGGTCAAGTTTCATGGCAAAACGTTCATAAAAATGTAACCTTTAATCATAGAGAACATACCTTTTGATGTTTATAGGTTATAGTTTGGCTTGATATATGATATTGGACTTGTTATCTTGCTTGTATGATTGAAGATCCTAAGTTACGATGCTTGGTTGTGGATTCGGATGGTGGCCGGCGGCTAAGGAGGGATTGTTTGGCTTAAGTGTGTGATTTAAGGTGTAAAATGGATAAGATGGATGGAAATGGAAAGATTTAGGGTTTAAGGGGTATTTATACTTCCTTAAACCCATGGACCCAAGGTCCATCTTTCCTTTTTAATCCATGATTAACCCATCTAATTAGCCTACTTCTTATTCCCTCTTTTATTATTTTATTAATAACCCAAGTAAACTCATCCATTAAGAATAATTTAATATTATTATTACTTGAAATTTTGGGATGTTACAAGTCTTCCTTCCTTAAAGAGGTTTCGTCCCCGAAACCTAACTATTACATAAACAGACTAGGGTAAAACTTGCGCTTCTCTTCCTCGACTTCCCAAGTGGCATCTGATCCCTTGCGGTGCTTCCATATCACTTTCACTAAGGGTATCACTTTATGACGAAGTTGCTTTTCCTTGCGGTCAACTATCTCAATCGGTTGCTCAATATAGTTCAACTGTTCATCAACCTCAATGTCCATCAATGGCACATGCGACGTGTCATCAGCCAGACACTTTCTCAAATGAGAAACATGGAAGGTTGAGTGAATTCCTTCTAACTCTTTAGGAAAATCCAGCTTATAAGCTACTTCACCCACACGATCTATGATTTTGAATGGTCCAATGTATCTCGAACTCAACTTTCCCCTCTTTCTAAAACGAATGATTCCTTTCCAAGGCGAGACCTTGAGCATCACTGTGTTACCAACGTTAAACTCGATCGGTCGTTGCCGCTTATCAGCAAAAGACTTCTGTCTGTCTTGAGCAACTTTCATTCTTTCTTTAATATGATCGAACTTTGAAGACGTCTCTAGAACAACCTCCAAACTTCCCATTTCTTTCTGACTAATCTCATCCCAACACACCGGGGTTCTACATCATCTGCCATAAAGCATTTCAAACGGTGGCATACCAATACTTGAATGGTAACTGTTGTTATAGGAGAACTCTGCCAGGTGCAGATGATCATCCCAACTTCCACCAAAATCTAAGACACAAGCACGTAGCATATCCTCAAGGGTTTGGATCGTCCTTTCAGACTTTCCATCTGTTTGAGGATGATATGCCATACTGATGTTCAATCTCGTTCCCGTATATTCATGGAACTTCTTCCAGAACCTTGAAGTAAACCGTGTATCTCTATCAGACACGATCTATAACGGTACACCGTTCTTTGATACAACCTCTTTTATGAACAAGCTTGCTAACGTTTATGACGAGATAGCCTCTCGTATAGGAAGAAAGTGAGCACTCTTGGTCAAACGGTCCACAATCACCCAGATGGTATCATGATGCTTAGCGGTACGAGGTAGCTTAGTTATGAAATCCATGGTGATGTGTTCCAATTTCCATTCAGGTATCTCAAGCAGTTGCATTTTTCCATAAGGCTTCTGATGTTCGGCTTTAACTTGTAAACAAGTTAAGCACTTACTAACATAATCCACTACATCATTCTTCATTCCTGGCCACCAGTAGTCTCTTTTCAAATCTTGGTACATTTTGTTGGATCCTTGATGAATCGAGTATCTTGACTTATGAGCTTCCTCTAAAATTCGACCTCTAAGATCTCCATGGCGTGGGATCCACATGCGGTCAAATCTTGTCTTAACACCATGAGTATTTTCCATTAACTCATCTTGCTGGCCGTAAACTCTCTCTTTCTTCACTAACCCTTCATCTACTAACACCTCTGACTGTACCTTGATAATTTCTTCAAAAAGAATTGAGTTCATAATCAGCTGGTATGACTTCACTGTTGCAAGGACTTCCTCATTCTTACGACTTAGAGCGTCGGCGACCACATTAGCTTTACCAGGATAGTATTTAATGTTGCAGTCGCAATCCTTAATCAACTCCAACCACCTCCTCTGTCTCATGTTCAACTCCTTTTGCTCGAAAAAGTATTTTAGACTCTTATGATCAGTGTAAATGGCACACTTAGTGCCATACAGATAATGTCTCCAGATCTTAAGAGCATGCACTACAGCTGCTAGCTCTAAATCATGCATCGGGTAAGTACTCTCATGAACTTTCAACTGTCTGGACGCATAGGCTATCACTTTTCCTCGTTGCATCAACACACAACCTAACCCACGATGCGAAGCATCGGTACAAACAACCAGGTCCTCGTCACCATCGGGTAAAGCAAGGATTGAAGCTTGCGTGAGTCTTTTCTTTAACTCCTGAAAAGCTTCTTCTTGGAACTTTCCCCAACTGAATACTATCGTATTTTGGGTCATACCGGTCAATGGTGCGGCTATCTTGGAGAAACCTTCGATGAATCTCCTACAGTAGCCAACTAACCCTAGGAAGCTTCGTATGTCAGTCGGATTCTGCGGAGTCTTCCAATTTATTATCGCTTCGATCTTTGCAGGGTGCACGGTAATCCCTTCAGGGTTTATCACGTGACCTAGAAATTGCACTTCTCTTAACCAGAACGCGCATTTCGAAAACTTAGCATACAACTTCTCTTTCTTTAGAGTCTCCAATACCTCTCTCAAATGTTCAGCATGATCAGTCTCGTTCTTTGAATAAATCAATATATCATCAATAAAGACGATTACCGATTTATCCAACATCGGCCTACACACCCTATTCATCATGTCCATAAATGCTGCAGGAGCATTCGTTAGACCGAATGACATTACGAGGAACTCGGAGTGTCCATACCGCGTTCGAAACGCTGTCTTAGGGATGTCTGCCTCTTTCACTTTCAGCTGATGATAGCCTGATCTGAGATCTATCCGGGAGAACCAACTTGAACCTTGCTGTTTATTAAACAGATCATCAATCCTTGGCAAAGGGTATCTATTCTTTACCGTAAGCTTATTCAACTCGCGGTAGTCAATGCACGGTCTCATACTTCCATATTTCTTCTTCACGAACAACACTGGTGCACCCCACGGGGAAACACTCGGTCTAATCGAGGAGTTCTTGCAGTTTGGACATCAATTCTTTCATCTCGGACGGTGCTAGACGGTAAGGTGCTTTCGCGACGGGTTGGGCTCCTGGTACTAAATCTATCTGAAATTCTATTTCTCGCTCCGGTGGCAACCCCGGAAGATCCTCAGGAATACTTCTGGGTAGTCACGCACAACTAGAACATCTTTCATTTCTTTCATGTCGGCTGTAGCGTTGACAACATACGCCTGGTAGGCCCCGCACCCTCATCTTAACAAACCCTCTGCTTTTATCATCAAAATGACATTAAACCCAGAACTCTCCTTATCGCCATAAACCATCACCGCACTACCATCCAAGGACTTTAACCTTATTATCCTACTCTTAAACACTATCTAAGCTTCGTACTCAGACAACCAATCCATTCCCAAAACCACATCGAACCCTCCTAAGGTCATGACATACAGGGTAACAGGGAACTCATGTCCCTCTAACTCTATCTTACAGTACTTAACCATTTTCATTATTTTAACCGAGGTGTCACTATCGGTTTCTACTATAAAAGTTTCATAAACTCGGCAACAATTCATTTTAGCTAATTTACTAAATGGCGTAGTTACGAAACTTTTGTTCACACCCGAATCGAATAATACTGAAGCAGAAATACCGTTTACTAGAAACGTACCTGTGACGACATCGGGAATCCGCTTGGCTTGTTCTTGGGTCAGCATGTAGACTCTAGTATTTGGCCTTGTTGTTTCAGCATCCTTCTTTCCTCCTACCCCTGCCCACCATCGGTGCACTCTCTAGCAAAGTGACCTGTTTTACCGCCCCTGTAACAAGCGGGCTTAGCACTGCACTCCTGAGAATAATGACCTGTCTTTCCACACTTGTAGCAAGCATTGGATCCAACTCTGCACTCCCCCGCATGCATCTTGCCACACTTATAGCAAACGTCAGAACCCTTACCCCACCTGCACTCACCACTGTGTGCTTTGCCACAAGTCTTACACGACCTGTTTTCCCATACCTTCTGTTTCTTATCCTTTGAGTTCCATATATGAGTACCGGGTTGCTTAACAGGAGCAACCCACTTTTTATCCTTCTTTTCTTCTTCCACCACAACGTCATCCGCAGCCAGGTCTGCATAAACCATCTATGCGAGTTCGACCGCAGAGTCCAACATAGCAGGTTTACTTGTCCTGACTAGCATGCGGACATTCTGTGGCAATCCCCTCACATAGAACTTGATCCTTTTAGCCTCAGTGTTGACCATATCTGGTACCAACCTAGACATTCGGTTGAACTCGGTGGTATACTCACGATGTGTCATCGTTCCAGCTTTCAAGTTCAGGAACTTCATCTCCGCCCTCTCAACCTCGACGTCAGCACATAATTTCTTCATAACCAGTTCTTTCAGATCCTCACACTTCATAGCCTTGATTTCCTCTTGACTCTTTCTCTGATCAATGGATTCCCACCAATACATTGCCTCATCACCAAATGATTGAGTAGCGTAACCCACAGCATGGTCGGGACGGCACTCGCTAATGCGGATAATCTTATCCATGGCGGTTATCCACTAGAGAGTAGCGATTGCGTCTCCCAAACCAGTCAGCTTTGGCGAGCCACATCCTTTGAAGGACTTATAGTTTCACCCACCTCGGCCGCTCTTTCTATCGTCTACTTTCACCGACTTAACCACACTTGATTCCTCTTTCTCCTCCTCATCTTCCTTCTTACTATTTTCCCCAGACTTCTCAGCAGAATTTTCGGGATTCACATTCTTCACAGCAATTGCTACAGCTTCCACAGTAGCTTCTTGAATTGCGGGGTCTAGTTGAACCCCTTCGTTGTTGTTCGGATCTCCTTCAGCTGCGCTTCCTTCATCTCCGGTGTTGGAAGCTATTTCGACCGAGGGTCCTTGGACATGACGAGGCCTGCCACGTCGTCCAGTGCGACCTCCAGCTTTCACAATTCCTCAATCTCCCACATTTTCTCCCGTTCCAGCCATTGTATTCTAAAAGGGAAAACACAAACATCGTCACTCAAGAAACTATTTGGTACAAGGATAGTAAGGCTAACAGATAATAACAGTGGCCAGCTGTGATTAGCTGATCACGTTACTTTCCGTGTCCTATACACTTCCCTTTATGAGTCTATTTGTGCTGATTCTACTTTAAACAGTTAGTCAATCAAACAATCAATTAATCCTATCCCTATTGTTCACATATCCTTTATTTATCATTTAGCATACATCACTTAATCATACATCTTACCTTTACTGAGCTTGCTTGAGCGACACATGGCATTCTTGAACTGGCATCTTCTTTCTTTTCTTACTTAAATCTCATTCTCTGTTCGAGTCTAAGCATGTAGGATGCTTAAATCACTTGAACTTTGCTCTGATGCCAACTTGTAAGGCCCCGTCACCGGTGCCTCACATTTGGACGTTGGATTTAATTATTCACATAGTTCTAATAATCAGAGTTAATAAAAACATTCGCGGAAAATAAAAACTTTCATAAAAAATTTCATAACAAACCATAACTTGTCTTAAAACAACATACTGTCTTTAAAACATAACTAAATAAACGTCTTGGATCATCCGATGCCAGCCTCTTATTCAATGCCAAGTGTTCCCTCAAGCGAGCTGCCTCATCCTACTCACCTGCGTGCATACTAAAAGTCAGCTATGCTGAGTAAGTTCTAGTTAATCATACATCATACGGTACATACATACTTATATACTTTCATTCATACTTTCATACTTTCATACTTTCATTCATACTTTCATACTTTCTTTCATTCATACTTACATTCATATCTTACGTTATAAAGAGCATTACGCCCTACATTCCTCGAGTATTATTAGGGCTCGGTACCCTCCTTCCTCGGGTATTATTAGGGCCCGGTTCCCTCTTACCTCGAATATTAGTAGGGTTCGGTTCCCTAGTTCTCGAATATTAGTAGGGTTCTATTCCCTCCTTCCTCGAGTATTATTAGGGCTTGGTACCCTCTTCGTAACCAGACAACCATACATAATACTTCGAGTATTATTAGGGCTCGGTACCCTCTTTGTTACCATACAACCATACCTTTCCTTCTTTTATTAACTTTATCACATTCATACATGTAAGCATACATATCATACATACATTATACATAGCATTTCAACCTAACAGTACGTGCAATATCCGAAGATCGTTCACGTACCAACAAGCAATCATTCCTACGTCTCCCATCATCCCATAAGTCATACACTTATCACTTAGGATAAGTGTATTAACAAACATGTCGAGTATGCACACAACCCCAAAAACATAACATATAAATGGGGCTAGAAACTCACCTGGATCCTATTGCGCTTGCCGTTTATCGTAATTCCTTTCTTTAACTGAGCTCGGCTAACTGTTAAATATATATTTGTTAATTACCCGTATAATTAGTTAAGTTGGTATTTAGTTAACCAAAGTATCCCTAAGTTGGGCTTGTTTGTTTTATATGGAACATGGGCTTAAGCTTGTGAACTGAGCTAAGCCAGATCAACAGCCTATTATAGTGTCTGGGTTCAACTAGGTTCAGGCCCAAGCCAAACTGGGTGGCCGAGAACTCCCAGCAGAGATCCCATGCGTTGACCGAGAACCCTGTTCCTGGCCGAGAACCGATGTTCTTGGCCGAGAACACATGGCCACCGAAATCGATGATTGACTGAGTACTCAAGTTGATCGAGTTCTCGCGTTGACCGAAATCCCATACCTGGCCGAAAACACGGGTTGGCCGAGAACCCTAAGTTCTGGCCAAGAACCCCCAGTTCGGCTCATCTATCCACCTTTATGTTTCTGCCTAGCGCAGTAACTGTTCTATGGTTCAAATCATGAACATTTAACCCCCTTTTTAACATCATTCATAACCGTTTTACACCCATTACCCTCATGGTTCAAGATCTAACCCGTTTTAGACATAAAGCTTAAACCTTTATAGAGTTAAAACGTTCTAGGCTAGATCTAGGGTTTCCTTTATGAATCGTTTACACCTATGAGTCCATTTCGTTCATTTTAATCATCAAGGTTGTATTTTTATGAAACATCTAGACCCGATCTATTCTAGGGTCAAGTTTCATGGCAATACGTTCATAAAAATGTAACCTTTAATAATAGAGAACATACCTTTTGATGTTTCTAGGATACGATTTTGCTTGATATACGATCTTGGACTTGTTATCTTGCTTGTATGATTGAAGATCCTAAGTTACGATGCTTGGTTGGGGATTCGGATGGTGGCCGGTGGCTAAGGAGGGATTGTTTGGCTTAAGTGTGTGATTTAAGGTGTAAAATGGATAAGATGGATGGAAATGGAAAGATTTAGGGTTTAAGGGGTATTTATACTCCCTTAAGCCCATGGACCTAAGGCCCATCTTTCCTTTTTAGTCAATGATTAACCCATCTAATTAGCCTACTTCTCTTTCCCTCTTTTATTATTTTAATTATTAACCCAAGTAAACTCCTCCATTAAGAATAATTTAATATTATTATTACTTGAAATTTTGGGATGTTACAGACCATTAGATTAGGCATATCATTTTAATCTACACACATTATGCCTCTCTAAGGGGCATATTTTCCAAATATATCTAACAGGCATCTAAGGAGTCAGGGAACAACTTTCTATAGGCTGCACCACAAATTTTGAAACCACATTCAAGTTTACAAAAAAATATATTCAAACTTTTCAAGAAAAAATATAGTCAAATTTTTCAAGATTTAGGAAAGAAATAAAAACATTACATACTTGTTGGACAATGCTTCAAGTGCATTTAGGAAGCTGCAATAAGCACATTTTTTGGTGTTTTCTACATAAAGTAGCATGTTAGAATTTGCCATGTGAGATGCCCGATTCTTTGAATTATATCCTTGCTTATTGAACACAATCTACGAACGAATATTACCAACATTAATAAAAGGTCCTAAACATAGAGTCGGTGCATGCCCGAATATCCTAAAACATGAAATTAAGTCGGGTTAAGCCCGAAAGTCCTAAACTTTTGTATAATGCACTTGATTACACTGAATGGGTCTCCTCCAACGAATGGCCCGAGTGGAGGAAAATAGGCGAAACAAAGGACTTGAAACTGCAACTGTTCATTGATGTCTCATAATTCCATCTTCATAATTTCCGCCGACTCAGTGTGTTGAATGAGACGAATCTCTGCGAGGAGATTCATATCGGTGAGTTCCATCATGAGTTCTTTAAGTTTGATGAGTAGCTCGGTTGGAAACGTGTCGGGTTTCGTTTCTCGGTTGGCGTGGAACGGGAGTTTCATTGCTCATCTCAGTTAGCATTTTGATTTCTCAGAGGTGAGAATTAGTGTTTGGTTTGGTGCCAGAAATACATTCGCAAGAGATGCAAATTTATAGCCAAACATTTTCCAGGAACAACCCCATGTTTCTTTGGAACACGGCCCTGTGCTTTCAGTCTGACAATTCTTTTACGAATCAGACTGGCTGAGATTTTTGCAGCGAAGATTCTCGCTTGCACTTTGTGGCACGGGGCCGTGCTAACTGAGGCACGCCCACGTGTTATATATATATATAACAAAACAAAGAAACATATATACAACGCCTGGTTTAATGAGAGTCTTGGCCAAACCCTATTTCTAGTATGTCTATTGGTTTTGGAGGATTACTACCTCTGAGACGGTCTCTAATGGTCCAAAGCGCCATCTAACTTTTCATAAGTCGCACAACAACCCGCTCATCGTTAGTGGGAAGAGCTTGTGCTTCTACCCATCTAGACACGTAGTCGAATGCTACAAGGATGTATTTATTTCCGAATGAGTTAGGAAATGGCCCCATGAAATATATTCCCCATACATCAAAAACTTCACATATTTGAATGCCTTTTTGAGTCATCTCATTCTTGGCTGAGATGTTTCAGGCTCTTTGGCAAGCATCACATGCTTGGATCAAAGCATGTGTGTCATTATATATGGTGGGCCAGAAAATCCTATGTCAAAACCTTTTCTGACCGTGGTGACGGTACTGTGGTGTCCACCAGTTGGTCCTTCATGGTAATGTTTGAGAATATCTAAGGTTTCATTTCTTGATACGCACATACGAACAACCTGATCGGCACCTATCCTAAACAAGTACTGTTCTTCCCAGAAGTCGAACTTAAGGTCGGAGAAAAATTTCTTCCGTTGATGAGTTAGCCCTTTTCTTAGGGTTCCACAAGCTAGATAGTTCGTGAAATCGGCAAACGAAGGACTTTCATCCTCTTCTTTCATGAATGCTTGGATATGCTTGAGAACTTCGTGTGGAAAATTATCATCGATAATTTCCTTGTGATGCTCTTCTGAAGTTGGGCATTCTAAGCGTGAAAATGGTCTGCGGCTACATTCTAGGCTCCCTTTATGTCCTTAACTTCTATGTCGAATTCTTGGAGTAGTAGAATCCATCGGATAAGTTTAGGTTTTGCATATTGCTTGTTGAAGATGTATCGTATGCCGACATGGTTAGTGTAAACGATGGTTTTGGAGAGAACTAGGTAGGATCTAAATTTTTCAAAGGAAAAAACTACTTCTAATAACTCTTTTTCGGTTGTGGTGTAATTTTCTTGTGCATCATTAAGAGTTTTACTAGCATAGTAAATTGGGTGAAAATGCTTTACTTTGCGTTGTCCGAATACGGCTCCAATTGCAAAGTCACTTGCATCGCACATGATCTCGAATGGAAGGGTCCAATCGGGTGTAGTCATGATTGGTGCGTTGACAAGTTTGTCTTTCAATATGTTGAATGATTCAACACATTCTTCAGAGAAGACGAATGGCACATCTTTTTTCAGAAGTTTGGTCATAGATCTAGTATTTTTGGAGAAGTCTTTTATAAAACGACGGTAGAATCCTGCGTGACCTAGAAAACTTGTAATGGATTTTACTGAAGTTGGTGGAGGAAGTTTGGATAGGTTTCTATTTTTCCTCTATCAACTTCTAGTCCTGCTTGGGATATCTAATGATCGAGAACAATGCCTTCTTTGACCATAAAGTGGCATTTTTCCTAGTTAAGTACTAAGTTTACTTCCTCACACCTAGTTAACATTCTATCTAGGTTTCTTAGATAGTGATCGAAGGACTCTCCAAAGACTGAGAATTCTTCCATGAAAACTTCCATCGAGTGTTCGATCATTTCACAAAAGATGGCCACCATGTAATGTTGGAAGGTGGCAAGAGAATTACATAGTCCAAATGGCATTCTTCGGTAGGCAACGGTGTCATATAGACATGTAAATGTGGTTTTCTCTTGATCTCAGAAGCAATGGGAATCTGAAAGTATCCAGAGAATCCATCAAGAAAACAGTAGACCATCTTTCCAGATAAACTTTCAAGCATTTGATTGATAAAAGGAAGTGGAAAATAATCTTTTCTTGTGGCATCATTATGCTTCCGGTAGTCAATGCAAACTTGCCATTCATCCCTTCTTGGGTACTACCTGAACTGGACTAACCTAAGGTGAATTTGAGAATGGGTAGATTAATCCGGCATTAAGGAGTTTGATTACTTCTTTATTCACCATATCTTGCATGTTGGGGTTGAGACGTCTTTGATGTTTGATCACGGGTTTGTATTCTTCCTCCATGAGGATTTTGTGAGTACAAAAGAAAAGACTGATGCCCTTGATATCCGTGATCTCCCATGCGATAGCCTTCTGATGGTTTTTAAGAACCCTAATAAGCTTGTCTTTCTCTTCTTTAGAAAGGAGGATGAAATAATTACCGGTAGTTGAGAGTCTTTTTCTAAAAAGGTGTATTCGAGATGGTTCGGAAGTTATTTTAACTCTAAGGCTGGTGGTTCTTCGATTGATGCTTTTGATTTTTCATTAATATCGGTGATCTCATATACAACTTCTGATGCTTCTTGATAGTTGTTGTTAGCATCGAGATTTTCGTTTTCTGAAGTGGGTTTGGTGATAGTTTCAGTTTGTGTTTCTAGTGTGTTACTGATGGAGGATTTTCACACATAGCAACTCATGATAAAATCTATGATTTCAACACAATATAATGTGTCATCATGATGTTGCAGATGTTGCATAGATTTTCTTATTTCAAAAGTGATTTTCTTTTCATTGACCCTGAGAGTGATTTTTCCGGTGCAAACATGAGTAAAAGCCTTTGCGGTGGCTAAAAAGGGTCTTCCTAAAATCAGAGGTACACTTTTATCTTTCTCCATGTCTAAAATTACAAAATCTACTAGGAAAACAAACTTGTCAATTTTGACTAGCAGGTTTTCAACAATGCCCCGAAGATATTTAACGGATCAGTCAGTTAACTGAATGCTCATGCGGGGGGGGGGGGGCTTTGGTTCTCCTATCCCTAGTTTTGCGAAAAACGCATAAGGCATTAAATTAATACTAGCTCCTTGTTCGGCCAGGGCATTGCTAACAGACAAATTTCCTATAAGACAAGGGATAGTTAAGCTACCTGGATCGGTCATTTTCAGCGGCAACTTGTTTTGGAGGACAGCTGAGCATTCTTCACTCAAGGTGACATGCGCAAGCTCCTCCAGCTTCCTTTTGTTGGTCACCACTTCTTTTAGAAACTTTGCATATTTTGGCATTTGAGCAATGGCTTCAACGAAAGGGATGTTGATGTGGAGTTGTTTGAAGAGTTCTAAAAATTTCCCATACTGAGCTTCCAATCTCTCCTGTTTTAGCCATCCAGGGTATGGAATAGGTGGAACATACGTTCGTCTGGTTTCTTAGGTTGTACGGTGCCTGTTGGGACCAGTCTTTCCTGCGTCTTATAAGGAATTTCCTTCTCCAAAACTGGTTCTGAAGTTGGTGAGGCAACAGTGGTTGTACCACTTTTTAATGTAACAACGTTTGCTGTTGCATTTGGATTTGTTATTGTGTTGCTTGGAAGATCGCCGGGTGGTCTTTCAGACAATTGTCGGGCAATATGTCTGATCCGAGTTTCTAAATTTTGCAATGATGCTTGTTGGCTTTAGTCACACCCCAACCTAAGGCGGGAATGCCAGGGCGTGAACTGATTGCCCACAGCTCTCAAGATACTATCATACAATATTGGAAATTTCAATATCTATTAAATTAAATTCATATAATATCAAATATTCGATACAATATCCAAAATCAAACAATTCACCAAACAGACATATATCATGAATCAAAAGTCTTGTTTATTTTCTCTATCTTTATTCCTAAGCAATCTTCCAAAACTTGAACTAACTTCACATCACACGATGACCTGCATATATATTAAAAATAAAGTAGATATGTCAACACAAGGTTGAGTGAGTAGCACACCAGTTTTGGTGTATAAATATAATTGACAAATGCGAAAACAAAGTCAAATGAGCTAAGCAATTCAACCAATGAGTAAGTAAATGAGCTGTAGAAATACATGAAGCCATTACGATTGTTCTATGATCATAATATTATGAGATTATGTTGGACCTCTCCGAATGCTGTTCACGTAAAGCAAATAAGCACATAACAAGTAAGGTACAAATCGTTAAACACAAGTGCTAATAGTTGCAGTTTATGTATTAAATAGTAGGGAATTAAATATTAAAACTCATTTGTCCCCAAAACGGTATAAAATGAGTTTAAAAGGGGGAATGTGGTACTCACCTCAATGGATGAGCAAAGGTGAAAAGAGAATATTACGAATGATGATTTGCGGAAATCACGTGTTGACGATAAGGCCTATGAAGATAGAATATGGATACGCTAAGTTAATGAACTTGATCAATTAAGAAAGCTGGATAATTATAATTATTGTTAAGTTAATATTATGTTATTTTTAATCATAATTAAAATAATATTATATATAAAGATAATATGTGAAAATTTATTAGTTTGTTAAATTATATATAAAGTATATTAAAATATTTTATTATATAAAAGTAAAACACATCTTGTAGAATATTATTAGTTTATAAACTATATATAAAATTTACCCCTTATATATATATATTGAATTAATAACATTTATTTACATGATATAATATATACGTATATACACATATATGCATATCTAAATACACATATACATACGTATACGGACGAAATATGAGAGAAAACACAAGTATTATAGTTGGGTTTTAATAAAATAATTGATTATTATATTTATTAGTTGTTAAAGTATGATTTTAAAAGCAAAAGGTACCAAAAATATATAAACGGGGTGATAAAATATATCGTTGTAAAATACATTAATTAAGTATACTTATACATATACATGAGTATAGTTTTTGTGAAGATGTGAAAAACACAATAAATATTGTGGCTTTTTATAAAATATATATTTTATTTACTGTTGTTATGTTTAATATTAATTAAAATAACTTAAAAATCAAGCAAACATACTAAAAATAAAAAGATGGGGCGGCCGGGGTTCGAACCCCCGTCTCAGCCCTCCCTATACATTAACCATGTGTGCACCAGCCAATTGGGTTGGTGTCTCACTTGGTTATAATCTGGATTTGATTAATTAAATACTAACACAGACTTAACCTAGATCATATAAACCCTAGGATTAAAAATCGTACAAATCCGTGATCGTTAACCCAATTAGTATTAGGGCTTTTGATGTATAAACAATGGCGATTAAGGATCACCAATCAATTAACTCGTACTACAACGTCTAAAGGTTTAAATAGGACAAATAGTGGTCGAAGACGACGGGTGATAAACAGGCTATCAAATGGCTAATACAATTCAATTAAGTAGAGGGTAAATGGTGGTTAGGGTTGAATTATTGTTTCTGCAGGTGCAATTGCGTTTAAATAAACGCTTACATGTAGAACGATTTAGAGTTAGGGCCGGCATCGCTAAACTTGGTATAACGAATTAACAAGATCGTGTTAACTCAATTAGGTAGTCGGTTAGGCCGCAGATGGCATGTATAATAGGATTAATGATTCAATTTCCATTTTGATTACGAAACTTGAGGTCCAAGACATGATTTTGTATAAACGGGTTCAAACAAAATGGGTTGGGTTATCAGATCTGGGTTAACCGGATTTTGAAGGTGGGTTATAATATAATTTCATTTTCAGCCTTAAGGTTTAAAGATAGATACATAAAGTGTTAAACATTTTATTTTGGGTTGAATTTGCCATAAAGTGAAAGTTATACTTTATACTATATAATTAATTAAATAATAATATAATAATAGTTAATTTTCTCGATAAATGGGATAAAATTTCCCGAACATCGAAATGGTTCGGGTTTTATTAAAGTTATAGTTTTCGAAAAAGTGTGAGTTGTTACAGCTTTTTAGGTTAGCTTCAAGCTTTAACAATACTCCGCTGATATCAACGGCTCTTAAGTCGGCCTTCTTTTCTGCTTCATTTGTCTTGGTCATGATTTGGGTCAACATTTCTTCAATTCTTGACTAGCTCGGATTTGGATTGCTACTGGAACTTTGTTCTTGAAATTGAGGTTTTGGTTGGAAAGATTGATTCATCAGCATCTTCTAGAATCCGGGTAGGGTTTGAGTGTTACCTCCGTCCTTCCAACTGAAATTCGGGTGGTTTCTCCACCTTGGATTGTAGTTGATACTGAAAGTGTTTTTTTGACGGGCGATGAAGTCAACTTCTTCCAAGGCCATAAGGACTTGTTTATAGTCAGTCGTCTTATGTGTTCTTCCACAGGTGATCTTTTTTTTTTGGTAGTTTGGATTAAATTTGCTCGAGTTTTTTACAGAGTGCTTGAAGCTGTGCGGTGAATAGAGTGTTGGAATAGATATGGTGCATTCCTTTAAGTGTTGGTGTATATATTGGTGAGTTATAAGCAAAACTCTTCTTTGCTTCCTTCTCCATGATTTCAAATGCTTCGCTAGGTGATTTGCATCCCAGGTCTCCACCGGCGACTTGGTCGATGGCCTATTTGTTTTGATTAGATCGTGCGTTACAGAAAGTTTGTACTTGCAACCATACGCTCAGTCCATGATGTGGGAATCTTCTCAGAAGACTTTTGTATCTCTCCCATTCTGCGTGCGACTCATCATCACCCATCCGGAATCCGGTAATGCTGGCTCGATATTTGATAGTTTTGTCAGGCGGAAAGTATTTAAGGATAAACTGTTCAACCATTTGGTCCCAATTAGTGATGGAACTAGAAGGAAGAGATTCTATCCATTCTAAGGTTTGTCCCCTTAGAGAAAAAGGAAAGAGTTTGAGTTTGATCTGATTTTCTGAACAATTTTGAATTTTAAAGGTTTCGCAGATTCGTAAGAATCGAGATATATGCGAAAGAGGGACTTCGTCAAGGAGTCCATGAAATTGAACTGAATTTTCTACCATCTGAATGATTCATGATTTGATTTCGAAATTTTCGGTGATTATAGGTGGAGCCTATCCATTGCCGTGGCCTTCGAGGGTTGGCGTGAAATATTGGCTCATGTTTGGTTCACTGTTTGGTGCAACATGCTCCACTATTTATAGGCAGTCTGGAAGGTCAGGCACGGTCCCGTGCTCCATAAGGTACGCCCCTGTGTCCATCTTTCCACTCGCATTTAATGCTCTGTCGGATCGTACATGATGACTCACCACGGGGGCGTGCTTCATGAGGCACGACCCTGTGTTTTTGTTGTCTTGTTATATTTTCTTTTGTCTTTTCTGAAAGGTGACCACGGCCCCGTGTCCTCTGAAGCAAGGCCCCGTGTCCATCTGTCTAGTATATTGTCTTTTCTTGTAGATTTCTGTCTTTACTTGCATATGATAGCATGGGGGCGTGTTCCATGAAGCATGGGGCGTGTTTTGCTTTTTTCTTGGGTTTACTTTGATTTTTCTTTGGCTTTTCATTCGTTTTTTCGTTTGAGTCTTGGATTCACCTAACATGATAAGTAGCCATATGAACTATATTATTTGACAGAAGTTGCAGTTTTTAGAGATTATCTGATGCTAAAAAGATGTATCTTTTTATATACATCAGGCAACTACAAAAAAGTATTCAACATCGGCTTTTATTGGCCTACCTTTACTGAGAAGCGCATGAAATGGTTTGCTCATGTGATGCATGCCAAAGTGCCAGCAACATCTCATCCAGATATGAAATGCTACCAAGACCAATCCAAGTATGCGAAGTATTTCACGTTTGGAACATCTTCTTCATGGGACCATTTCCAACATCATTTGGCCATCGAAACATCCTAGTCGCAGTAGATTACGTGTCAAAATGGGTCGAAGCCCAAGATTTACCCACGAATGATGCTAGGATTATGTTCAAATTTCTGAAGAAATTATTTTTCGTTTCGGTACCCAAAGCAACTTTAATCGATTGAGGAACACACTTCGGCAATTCAAAAATGGGGAAACTATTAGCAAGATATGGAGTGCACCATCAACTCTCTACACCTTATTACCCGCAGAAAAGTGTTCAGGTGGAAGTTACCAATCGAGGTATCAAAGGAACCCTTGCAAAAACTGTCAGTCATAATCGCATATACTAGTTGGAGAAATTAGACGACGCTCTGTGGGCTTTCCGTACTGCCTAGAAAACTCCTGTAGGCATAACACCATTCAAATAAGTGCATGGAAAGGTATGTCATCTTCCTGTCGAGCTTGAACATAAAGCATACAGGGCACTTAAAAGCGTAAACCTTGATCTACAATCCGATGGGAAATACATATTCATGGATTTACATGGAAATGACTAAAACACTTCACGATGCACGTCTAAAAGGTGAAAAACAATTTAAAGCATGCGACCGGGTACTCCTATTAAATTCTCGCCTTCGTTTATTACCGAGAAAATTTAAGTCTAAATGGTCCGACCTTTCACGGTTAAGGAAGTTTTTGAGTATGGAACCGTTGAACTAGTTCCAAAAGATGAACATAACTTTAAGTTAAACTGTCACCGACTTAAAATTTAATTAGGAGAACTTGTAGACACTTCGTCAGAGTTGTTCCAGCTCCGTCCCGTGTACTAAACTGACATAATCGTGAGTCAAGCTATAGACTCCGAAAAAAATTTAGCATGTTTATGTTTAGTTTTTAGATTTTTAAGATAAAATTAGTAGTTATATGAGAGAAAATTTGATAAATCGTGCCAACCGACACGGGCTGTGGTCACCTAGGGATTGATACAGCTCATCATCTCTGCAATCGTAAAACTTTCTGAACATGATATTTATGTCACTCATCAACACGGGCCGTGCTTATGTCACCAAGCCCCGTGTTTGCCCTTCTGTGTGCCTATAAATGTCTATCATTTCCCATTGTTTTGACATATCCATTTTCATACATTCTATCCCAAGAATTTGTCATGGAGAGAAGAAAATGGAGGTTCAGCTATGGGAGACAAAGTAGGTGCCGATAGATGTAGTTTGGGAACTTATGTGCTTATGTGAGAGAGTCGAAGAAATAGTCAGTATCAACATGGTGGTAGAACACTGTAAACGGGAGCTGCATGACAAGGTCGAAACATTACATTTCGAACACCATCATGTGGACCGGAGGATGGCCAAGCGAGAAGACAACCTCAAGCATCTTACGGCTGAACTTGCTCGTTTTAATCGGAACCAATCTGAGAGGGCAACCCATACCAACTTCCTGACAGGGCATGCATACATGCAGACCTTTTTTGGTGGAGGACATGGATTCTTCAAGAAGTTTACGTTAGGTTTAAATTCTAGTCAACTGTTCTTTTTATCGCTCGTCGTTTTTGTTTACCATTCGTGTAACCGATTATCTTTAATTCCAATGAAATTTCATGACCTAATCACAAAGGTATGATAATTTCCATGACCTAATCCACCTATAGGGCTCAGTTAGACCCATTTCGTGTCAAATCCAGGTATAATCCGAACCCTCGATCGAAGTTCCTTCAAGTATTGAGTTGATTTAGGCCAAAATTGTGTTTATACTAGGTTGTGTTGATTGGATGTGATGTTGGAACAGTTTATTTCGTGTACTTTTTGTGGATATTTTTAGACATTATTATCGTTTATGTATTATGCCCACTATGGGCAACGCATCTTATACCCGTTCCTAGTTTATGTTTTTGGTTGCATTTGCAGATATGCATGCAAGATATATTTTAGAGCGTGTCACACCCCCATCTTAGGCCTGGGGGTGTGACCAACAGTTGGTACCACATTTGTAAATAAATCGGAGTTACGCATTAAAAGGGGAAGTATTGAAAACATGTGGACTAAAATATAATATTTACATATACAAAAGACTGGATTTAAAAGTTCCCGTTTAATATTTAATATCACTTGTTTTAGTAACAAAAACCACCATTCATTTAAGTTTAACAAAAAGATTCGAGACATCGGATATCTTGAGCACTTCGTTCTTCAAGCCCTAATCTTGGTTACCTGCAAAATGTTAGAAAATACGTCAGCAACGAACAGGTCTGTAAATGAACCGATCGAACACGAACAAGGCCTTGTTCATGTTCGTTCATTAAGAAAATATTGTGTTCAAGAACGGTTCACGAACACATACCGAATGAGATTTTATGTTCGAGTTCGTTCATTAAGAAAATTAATGTGTTCACGAACGGTTCACGAACACAAATGAACAAAAATAAAATCGGTAGATGCTAGAGAATAAGACCGATGTATTCATCAATGTGAAAATTGAAAGCTCGTAAGTGAATCAAATGAACATGAACAATAGCATATTCGTGTTCGTTCATTTAACTTTATAATTAATCAAACAAATATTTATATTCATGTTCGTTTATTTAAAAATGGACATTTGCGTTCGCTTATGTTCGTTTGTTTAAAATCTAAACAAACGTAACTAAACAAAGATAAACGAACATAAAGAAACATATACAAACCAGTGTGAATGAACACAAACAAACATAAACAAACTTAAATCTTAAAACACATAAATGAACACAAATTAACAAATATAAAACCTTTAAGAAGATGACATATCTAGATAATATTTAATTATTTTCTATTAATACATAAACGAACATAAACGAACGTTCATGAACATAAATGAACGAATAGAACATTTGTTCATGTTCGTTCATTTAGTTAAATGAACGCAAATTTTGTGTTCATGTTCGTTTGTTTATTAAATAAACGAACATCAACGAACTTACCGCCGAACGGTTCACGAATAGTTCACCGAACGTTCGGCTCGTTTACAGGCCTAGCAACGAATGCTGGTGAATATGCTGACGCAAAAATATTATCTTTTATTTATCACCCCTCGAGACCACGTAAGTCTCGGCCCATATTAGCTTAGGAAAAATCAAGTTAAAACAACACAATTATAAGCTTGAGTCTCTACACTAAATACCAAAGCAAACACCGCAACATTCGACTTAGTTAAGTACCCGTATGTATGCACATGGTCAATACTCCCCGCAGGTGAGCGTCACTATAACCAAGTGTGGTGCAATGGGCTCACAGCATTTTACCACATATGTAAGGATCCAGAAAAACATATACTACAACCTGAGGGCTAGGCTTATACTCTTGTTTATAACGTTTTAGAGACACGTAGTCTCATGTAAAACCTTTTCATTTAACACATTGTCTCGTTTTAAAAAAAGTTTATAAAGTTTGGGGCGTATTCACCTTTATTATTTGGATCGACTTCAAACACTGTCCGAGGGTCTTTCCCGTTGCTATCACGCACCTATAGTACGATTATAACCTTTTGTTAGTCGGATATGCAATCCGGCTTAAGACCTTTAGTCCTTATAATCGTCACCTCAATTATTTATTCTTTTACTTAAAAACCTTTAGTTAAAAAGTATTTTCTTTCTTTTTAAACCTTTAGTTTAAAATATCTTTCTTTCTTTCTTTTATAAGATAACCTATAGTTAATCTTATTTTAAAATAGAAACGTATACTTTTCTTTTCTTTTCTTAATTATTTAAGAATAGTTATTATTACTTAAATAATATTCTATAACAAAGAATCATATAATATAATCACACACACACACACACATATATATATTCATGATTTTATCTTTTCTTTTCTTTGTTATATTTTCTTTAATTTATCGAGGTATCGAGGATAACCTCGACTTAAGGTTTAAGCATTTTATTTTATTATTATTTTATTCGGGCATTATGCCTACCTTTGTCGGCTTTATGAAACCCTATTCAAATGAGAAGCACGTCGCCACTTCTTATCTTCTTGATCAACACTTTCCCCTTGGCACGCTTATCGAAACACCAACACTTATTCTCCCATCGACACACTATACGAAATAGATCGTCGGAACGTCGGGATGGCAACACCTTCTTCTTTGGAACGCTGTCGGTATTGTGGCACGATTATCAAGGTATGGGCACGAAAATCGAGGAATCGGGGCACGAACTTCGAGGTAATCGAGGGTATGTATCTTAGGACTTAGAGAGATGTTAGAGAAAGAGAGAGGAAAGCTGATTTTGAGGCGTGGAATGCAAGAAACCGCACCTTGCTATTTATAGGCAAAACCAGGAGCCTGTCGCGATACGCGATAGCTCTTTGGCTCATCCCGTCGCGTATCGCGACGTAGGCTTGGCCAGTCACTATGTAGGTCTTCCACGTGTCGCCATGTGGCAGACGTTGTGCCACGTGGCGGGACACATGGCGAACGTTGTGCCACGTGGCATGCCACGCGCCTCGTTGTCATACAACCCATTGCGATACGCGATGGGTTAGGAAAACCAGAATTTCATTTTTAACCCTAAGGTTTGGAATTTGACAGTTTTGGTCCCTTGACTTTTGAAACTTTGGTATTTTTTGATCCGATATTTCATGATGTTACATCCTCCCCACCTTGAAATAAATCTCGTCCTCGAGATTTCTTCTTAGAACAAGTGGGGGTATTTCTTCTTCATTTCGGACTCAAGTTCCCATGTGTATTCGGGCCTCTTCGTGAGTCCCACTTTACTTTCACAACTTTTAACATTCGTCTTTTCAATTTCTTTGTTTTTGAATATTTTATTTGAATTGGTGTTTCGATGAATTTTAAATTCTCGTTTATTTCTACATCTTTTAATGGCATCGATAGAGATTCGTCAGCTAAATATTTATGCAGATTTGAGTCGTGGAATACATTGTGTATCCCTTGCATTTCTTCGGGTAGTCTCAATCGGTATGCAACAATACCAATTCGTTCAAGTACCTCAAAAGGTCCAACGAATCAAGGACTTAGCTTTCCTTTCTTGCCGAAGCGAACTATGGCTTTCCATGGCAAGACTTTGAAAAGAAGTTTGTTACCAACATTTAATTCTAACGGCTTTTGACGGACATCGGCGTAACTCTTTTGGCGATCACGTGCCGTCTTAAGTCGTTCTCGGATTTGTAGAACTTTGTCGGTGGTTTCTTGGACTATCTCGGGTCCAGACAATTGATTATGTCCGGTCTCAGACCAGCACACGGGCATTCTACATTTTCGACCATACAACGCCTCGAATGGTGTGGCTTGAATACTTGTGTGATAACTATTGTTATACGAGAATTCCATTAGAGGCAAGTGGTTGCCCCAACTTCCACCTGAGTCTATCACACAAGCGCGGAGCATATCTTCCAACGTTTGAATTGTTCTTTCGCTTTGCCCATCAGTTTGTGGATGATAGGCGGTGCTAAGTTTTAACTTTGTACCAAGTGCTTGGTGGAAGCTTTTCCAAAAGTGAGACGTAAAACTACTGTCTCGATCAGAGATTATAGATAGCGGTACTCCATGCAAAGCAACAATGTTGTTCACATAGATACGTGCTAATTTATCCATTGAGTACGACTCATTGATGGGTATGAAGTGTGCGGACTTTGTTAATCGATTCACAATAACCCAAATAGAATTATGTTGTCGAGTCGTCTTCAGGAGTTTTGTGATGAAATCCATAGTTATTAACTCCCACTTCCATATGGGAAGTTCGGGTTGCTGAAGCAATCCCGAAGGCTTTTGGTGTTCATCCTTGACCTTCAAACAAGTCAAACATTTCGCCACATGCGAAGCGATATCCTTTTTCATTCCATTCCAGTAGTAGTTAGGTTTGAGATTCTGGTACATTTTTTCACTACCGGGGTGCATCATGTACTTGGACTTGTGAGTTTCGCTCATTATCTTTTCACGCAAGTCCCCAACGATTGGTACCCAAATCCGGTTTCCCATTCTAAGGATACCATCATCACCCTTGACTAGCGAGTCAATGGTGCCGTTACGTTTTTCATTGAAGATCTTGTTTTCATTGATAGCTTGGAGCTGAGTGGATTTGATTTGTTCAATGAGATCTATTTGGAGTTCTAGCCTTAACGCTCGGACTCTTTTGGGCTTTTCATGTTCTTTACGACTTAGGGCGTCGGCCACGACGTTAGCCTTCCCTTCATGATAAACGATTTCACAGGCGTAATCATTTAGTGTTTCCATCCAACGCCTTTGACGCATGTTAAGTTATTTTTGTTAGAATATGTGTTTTAAAATTTTATGATCGGTATACACGATAAACTTGACTCCATAAAGACAGTGCCTCCATATCTTTAATGCAAAGATTATGGTGCCTAATTTTAGATCGTGAGTTGTGTAGTTCTTTTCGTGCACCTTGAGTTGACGAGAGGCATAAGCGATCACTTTCTTTCGTTGCATTAGTACACATCCCAAACTGGAATGAGACACGTCACTAAAGATAACAAAATCCTCTGTACCTTCTGGCAAGGCCAGTATAGGTGCTTGGGTGGGTTTTTGTTTAAGTATATCGAACGCCTCTTGTTATTTTGTTCCCCATTCATACTTAATGTTTTTGCGAGTTAAAGAAGTTAGGGGAACGACTATGCGAGAAAAACAATCAATGAACTTTCGATAATAGCCGGCCAATCCTAAGAAACTTCGGATCTCGGTTGGCAACCTTGGAATTTCCCACTTAGAGATAGCTTCAATCTTAGCGGGATCGACTTGTATACCGTTTACATTTATGATGTGTCCAAGGAATTGTACGTCGGGAAGCCAGAATTCACATTTTGAGAACTTGGCATACAACTTCTCGGTTCTTAGTATCTCAAGTAAGGTTCGGAGGTGATTTTCATGATCATTAGACTTAGAGTAAATGAGTATGTCATCGATGAAGACGATAACAAATTTATCCAAGTAAGGCTTACAGATTCGTTTCATCATGTCCATGAACGTATCTGGAGCATTAGTAAGTCCAAACAGCATGACGCTGAACTCATAATGGCCAAACCTTGTTCGGAATGCGGTTTTTGGAATATCTTTGAATTGAACTTTGAGTTGATGGTAACTAGAACGAAAATTGATTTTGGAAAAATAGCTTGCGCCTTGGAGTTGTTCAAAGAGATCATCTATTCGAGGAAGTGGATAATGATTCTTGATTGTGACTTTGTTCAATGCTCGATAGTTGATACACATCCTCATGAATCCATCTTTCTTCTTGACGAATAAAATTGGCGCTCCCCACGGTGATGAACTCGGTCGGATGAAACCCTTCTCAAGTAGCTCGTCAAGTTGCTTCTTCAATTCCTTCATTTCAGTTGTAGCTAGTCGTTACGGAGCTTTGGCGATCAGAGCAGTACCGGGAATAAGATCAATCCTAAACTCTACTTCACGATCAGGAGGGATTCCAGGAAGCTCGTCGGGAAAAACATCGGAATATTCGGAGACAATTGGTACATCTTTTTAGATCTTTGGGTTTTGATTCTTCGGTAACGTCGGCCATGAATGCTTAGTATCCTTGATTTATACATTTTTTAGCCCTTATCATGGAGATTAGGCTAACTTGGCCAGCGCCTTTATCCCCTTCAATTCGAATAGTTTGTTTATCAGGGGCTCGAAGTTCGACGGTTTTGCTATTGCAAATTATACGAGCATGATTGTCGGATAACCAAGTCATACTAAGTACAATATTAAAACTAGCAAGAGTCATAGGTAATAATTGAATGGGCAGAATATAACCAGCTAAAAGAATTTTTCCGTTTTCAAAGGCTTCGGAGATTTAGACTATTTCACCGCTATCAGTCTCGACGCTTAGAGTTTTATTTAGTTTTGTTAAAGGTTCGTTTAATAGACTACAAAAGTTATAATCTATAAAACTTAAATTGGCACCCGAATCAAACAAAACTCTAGCATAGGTGTCATTGACTAGAAACGTACCGGTGATGGTTCCCGGCATGTCAGCAACCTTTTTAGTATCAAGAACGAAGACTCTTGCGTTGCCTCTCTTAGCCTGACCACTTCCACCCGCACCACCAGTCGAGGGTTTGTTTTTAGGGCACTCAAAACTTAGGTGACCCATTTCTTCGCAATTGTAACAGGTCATTTTCTTTTTCCAGCAATCGGCCGTTGCGTGGCCGGGTCTATGACACGATTCACAGACAGTTGCCGTAGAAGATGGACTGAAGTGGCTGTTGGAATCTGTCTGCCCAAGACACATATTAGAGTTGATGTGGCTAGTACGTTATGATCCAAGTCGGGTCATACCCAATAACAAGCTAGACAAACACCACGATATTTATTTAAATATGATCTAACAAATAAATAACAACACTTAGAATATTTGGAAATTGGATTTCTAAATATTTGCACTTGTTTAATAAATAAATTATATGAATAATTTACGTTATAAGAGATTTTTCATTTTGCATATACGATGTTATTTAAAGGGGTTAAATAACAATATGCAAAACCTATTGCTTTTGCACTTTGCATATACGATGTTATTTAAATGGGTTAAATAACAATACACAAAACCTACTGCTTTTGCACTTTACATATACGATGTTATTTAAATGGGTTAAATAACAATATGCAAAACCTACTGCTTTTGCACTTTGCATATACGATGTTGTTTAAGTGGGTTAAATGACAATATGTAAAACCTACCGATTTTACACTTTGTGTATACGAAGTTATTTAAGTTGGTTAAATAACAATATGCAATGCATACTAGATGTTGCATGTTATGTTACAACATAAATAAATAAAATCGATTACTTGAGTTTGAATTGGGTGGGAATATTTTGGCTGCACACATTTCCTTCTTCTCTCTCCTCACTTAATTGTTTTATTTATTCCAAGACATGCAATAGTGGTGGTTGGTTGAATTAAATAGTGCATTGGTAGCTCACAACCAACTCTCTCTCTCATACACACAAGTTTAAAGTAAACTTTTCCTTCCTTTTTCTCTCTGGATTTCGGCCAAGGAAAGAAATATCAAGGAAGAGTTTTCCAAGTGCATATCCTAGCAAAATCAAGGTGTTTGTTGGAAGCTTGAAGGGTATACAAGCTTGAGGTTCTTCTATCTTGAAGACTCGCCCTTCATATCATCATCTCCTTCATTTTCTTGGACTCTTGAAGGTAGTATGCTATGAACCCCCTATGGTTGTTTATATTGGTAAGCATGCAAATTCGTATATGGATCAGGGGCTTGGGTTTTGCATATAAAATCGGTTTTATATTCATCTAATTAACAAGATTTAAAACCTTTTTATCCGCTGCGCTTTTCATATAAATGGGTTTATATGACTTTGATAATCTTGTTAAAACCCAACAATGGCATCAAGAGCCGCTTATACGGATGCATGCTTCAATAGATCTATAATTTTTTGGGTTTTATGGTGTGGTTCACCATATGGCCGTAAGTTTTGGGGCTTTTTGTTACCCCTTGGTTTTTCAAGATTATACTTTACATACTTGCGGTAATCTTAAAGAATTAAGTCATTTGAATGATTGATTATTTTGTTTGGATAAAAACCCAAAGTTTTCGGTTTGCTTAACCTTGGCCGAAAACTTTAAGGGTGAAAAGGGGAACCATTTTTGATTTAAACAATTTGCATATTCGGATATGCATTTGCATGTTCATAACTTAGCCATGACCTTGTGTTTGGATGTGTGTTTGTGTTGTGATTCATTCAATTATTCAATATGGTTGTAATATTCATTTATCTGGGTTTGTAATCTATTTATTCATTTCATATTGGTTTGTAATAATAAGTAGATTAGTTGTATTTCTTTTACTATAAGAAAATGTATTAGGATATATTTTTTTTTAAACGAAGATGCAACAAAGTTACGATTTTGGTTTTGGGCCTTAATGGACCTCATAGTCCAAGATGGGATTTTAGCCCAATGGCCAAAACCCAAACATGGAGGCCCAAAAAAGCTAGGAGCTGAAGTTGGAACCCAAAAGAAAGCCCAAATAAAGTGAAAGAGTCACAACACAAGGTGGACACTTGAAGCATTTGGATGCGGGGTCAAGTGGGAGTTCACCGTCATATGCCTTGTGTCATTCTCATCCCTTAGGAGAGACATTTTGGCACACTTATTTTGGTCAACAAGTTTAGCCAAGTTTAGGTGGCTATGGTTATGAACTTGTGGTTGTTTTATTTATGCATGTTTGGTTGTTTTATGTTTTGCATATGGATTGTTAACTTAAAATCAACAACTTGCATAAAATTGGTTCCTTAGAAATCATTAGGTAATAAGATTGGTTTTATTAAAGGTTAATGATTTCGTAATAAAATGGGTCTATTGAAGGAACTTTGAAAATTGTTTTCTCAAACAAAGTACCATGCATTTGAATGCGTGGTAAATGCAGGTATGCAAATTGTTTTCCAATCTAGAATTTAGAAAACATAAATCCCTTTTTAAAAACAACTTTAACACCATCCTTTTATACGACACTCGAATCACTTGGGAACTCGATGTGGGATAAAGGTCACCTAACCACATTGGAGCAAACTTGTGAGTTTGAGGTGGGTTTGCCATATTTGTGGGATAAAGGTCACCTAAACGCTTGTATGTGCAAATTCACATGTGTGTGTAAGTAGGACGACTTGATTTGGAAACCATGTGAATATGGTCACCGAAGCATGGCGTACAAAGGTGTTGATCTAATTAAATATGCCAACTAAACATATGATGTTTAACCGATCCCATAAAACTAGAAGTTGTAAAGGGTTGCAATCGTCAAGCGTTGACTACCTTGTTAATTCAATAGTAGGATAAAGGTCACCTAACTACTATGTGAATGTAACGTTGGATTCTAGATTTTAATCATTAATTGTCTTAAAGTCATAAAAGGGTATTAACGTTTAAAATGATTAATGATATCGAAAATACTAAAATTGAGCTTTGTTAGATTATGTAGATGGCCGCAATATACAATCCACCTAACACAATTATCCCACCCGTGCATAACCTATCACTAAGATCCATACTCGATAAGGATCGTCTTAACTATAAAAATTTTATGGATTGGTATAGAAATTTGAGAATTGTTCTCAAACAAGAAAAGAAATCCTATATATTGGACGATCTTATTCCCGACGAACCAAACATTGATGATGTAGATGCCTATAACGATGGGTTAAAATACACCGAGGATTCGGTGCAAGTTTCTTGTCTCATGTTAGGGAACTATGATTCCCGAATTTTAAAAGGGCTTTGAAAATCATGGGGCATATGACATGATCACCCAACTAAAGGAAATGTTCCTTAATCAAGCTAGGGTGGAACGTCTTGAAAGGGTTCAAGCACTTCATACATGTCATATGGAAGAAACACAATCGGTGAAGAGGAATGACCCGAAACCTAAGGCAAAGGTTGCCAAAGGTAAGGGACATGTCAAGGGTAAATTCAAAGGGAAGGCTAAAGCGGAACCACCCAAACAAAGGAAAAGAAGCTAAAGGTTATCTTAGACGACCCGTGCTTTGGTTATGGTGAGATAGGACATTTGAAAAGGGATTGTCCAACCTATTTCTAAGAGTTGAAAGACAAGAGGGATGCAGGGCAAACCTCGGGTACAACTTTCATGATCTATATTGATCTTAATGTTATTTCTTCTAACACATGGGTATTGGATACCGGATGTGGAACTCATATTTGCAATTTGTTGCAAGAGTTCAAAAGAAATAAACATTTCTAGAAAGGAGATACAAGTCTCTTCATGGGCAACAGAGCAAAGGTTGTTGTCGAAGCCCAAGGAGACTATGCTTTGAAGCTCCCAAATGGTTTGGAAGTTGTTTTGAAAATCATTTTTGTATGCTCCTAGTTTGACTAGGAACATTATCTCCGTTTCTCTTTTAAGACAATATGGTTATAATTTAAAGTTTGTGGACAATGGTATTTATGTTTTCATGAATAATGTCTTTTGTTTTAAAGCGATGCCGTCTAATAACATTTATGAATTAGTTCATGATAACACATCCATTGATAAATCGTTGTACCAAGCTAACACCAAAAGACTCAAATTGGATTTGAGTAAGACTTTTCTTTGGCATTGTCGCCTTGGTCACATAAACAAGGATCACATTCATACACTTCAAAAGAATGGTCTTTTGGAACCAAATGGTGATTCATTTGATAAGTGTGAATCTTGTTTATTGGGAAAGGTGACCAAGGAGCCCTTTAGTAAATGGCGAAAGACTTATTAGGTATCATACATTCGGATGTATGTGGACCTTTTAAGGCAATGCCAAGGAATAGTGAAAGATACATCAATACCTTTATCGATGATTATAGTCGTTATGGGTATGTGTACTTGTTAAGACACAAAGATGAAGCCTTTGAAATGTTCAAATTCTTCCACAATGAAGTAGAAAATCAACTCAATAAAACCATCAAAGTACTTCGTTCCGATAGAGGAGGTGAATACCTTAGTGATGCTTTTCAAGATCTTCTTAGGAGTTGTGGGATTGTCTCACAACTCACTCCACTCGGAACACCACAACATAATGGTGTGTCCGAGAGGAGGAATCGAACTCTATTGGATATGGTTCGATCTATGATGGCTAGAAGCACATTGCCTCTATCATTTTGGGGTTTCACATTGCTCTCGGAAGCCCGTATTTTAAATATGGCACCCACCAAGAAAGTGGACAAGACACCTTTTGAAATATGGCATGGAAGGGTTCCATCGTTATCATTTTTAAAGGTATGGGATTGTGAGGCTTATGTCAAGAACAACGCCCAAAACAAACTTGAAAGCCGATCCACTAAGTGTATTTTTGTAGGATATCCTAAAGATTCGATGGGATATTATTTCTACAATCCAAGCGAGCATAAAGTGTTTATTGCTCGAAAGGCTGAGTTCTTGGAACTAAGTTCCTTATGGAAGGAACTAGTAGAACAGTGGAACTCGAGGAGGATCGAGAACCACAAGCCGATATGTAACATCCTAGAATATTCTAATATTAAATAAAGACAGTTGCGTTTAGTTATTGTGTGTTAATAGTTAAAAAATATTAAATGAAGAAAGATCATAGACTTGGATTAATTATGGTGGATTAAAGGGTAATGGGCCTTAGGTCCATGGGCTTTAAGGGATATAAATACCCCTTAACCAACCTAAAACCCTAATCCTGATTCCATATTTCCATATTGCCTACACACTCAAAAACACACACATACACCTACACATATACATGGCCGAGAGAGAGAGAGAGTGAGATCCAAGGCCAAGCAAACGTGATTCTTGATAAATCTTTCAATACACAAGATAAATACAAGATCTAAAGTCCATAACTAAGCCAAACAAGCATGAAAAGGTATGTTTTGATCGTAAAGTTTACGTTTTTATAAACGTTTAGCCTTGAAACTTGAGTATAGGATAGATCGGGTTTAAACGAAACATAAAGTTGTAACCTTGATAATAAACATGAGTGTAATGAACCCGGAAATGGAAACGGCTCGTTTAAAATGGAACCCTAAGATCTAGTTTTGAACGTTTTAGCTTAAAGGTCCAACCTTTATATGTTTTTGGGCCGAATCTTGTTCAAAAATGACCATGGGAATGTTCACGGGATTGATTAGCATCATATCCAAGGGTTACGGGTTGAACAGAGATGTTTATGGAGTTAAAATCAAAACCCGTCGCTACTGTAGATAACTTCGCTAATCCATATGTTCGCCTGATGATAAGTTCGCACGTATGCAAGTTCGCCTGGGGTTAACTTCGTTACATGCAAGTTCGCCTATGGTTAACTTTGCCCCATAAAAGTTCGCATGCTGTTAACTTCGCTGCTATAAGTTCGCTGGCGTTATGTTCGCCACTGATAAGTTCACTTACGTTAAGTTCGCTTAACCTAAGTTCGCTTAAGTTAAGTTCGCTTAATGTTAAGTTCGCTTAAAATGCTAAGTAAAAGTAATCCAGTACTAGACCACGAATCGGGCTAACGAATGAGAAGGTGAATAAAATAATAACTTAAAATCCTAATGAAAAATGCGTTAAGACAGCTTAACCCCAACCAGGGGCTCTGCCCCTTGGACCCCGCTAGGGGCTTCCGCCCCTAGAACCCCGCTGCCAAGGGCGGACCCCCGTCCGTGGAGAGTTATAATTAAACCAGAAAGACGATATGGGTAGTGATAGTTAATTGATACGTGTAATTGTTATACAGCTAGTCGTGCACATCTCAAGAAAGGGATTACCATAAACGGTGACCGTAACCGCATTCAGGTGAGTTTCTAGCCCCATTTCCTTGTTATGTTTTCGGGGCTGTGTGCATACTCGATGTGATAGTTAATACACTTACCTTTGGTAAGTGTATGCCATGAATGCTTTTATATGTTAATTATGTAAATCTTGAATATGAACGAAAGCTTGTCGGTACGTGAACAATCTTCGGATATTGCACGTAATAACAAGGGAGGTATGTATGAAATGGATGAATGTGTATGAAAGCTATCTGTAAAATATATGAATGTGTAGGAATAAGTAAAGAATGTATGTATATGTTATGAGTATGTAAAGACAGAATGTATGAAGATGAAGAGGTAAGGGATCAGACCCTAATAATAACTTAGATAGAGAAGAAAGGGGTTAGACCCTAATAATATCTTAGATAGAGAAGTATAAAGGGATCAGACCCTACTAATATCTGAGATAGACAAGAAAGGGATCAGACCCTAATAATATCTGAGATAGACAAAGGAAAGAGGGATCAGACCCTAATAATATCTGAGATAGAAAAGGAAGGGATCTGACCCTAATAATATATGAGATAGAATGGACAGTAAATATAAAGTATGAAAGTAATAAAGTATGCACATATGTATGAAAGTATGAAATAAAAGTAAATTAGGAAAGTAATTCTTATGTATCTTCGGATGCATGATTGAAGGTAAGTGAATGTATTGTATGATGTATGATTAACTAGAACTCACTCAACTTAGCTGGCTTTTAGTATGCACGCAGGTGAGTAGGATGAGACGGCTGGCTTGAAGGTGGACACATGGCGGATGAATAAAGAAGCTAGCATCTGAAGATTCACTTGTTAATGTTGAACTAAAAGACATGTTTTAAGTTATGTTTTAAAGACAAGTTATGAATGTTTGTAACGACTATTGATGTTTTATGTTACTCCGCGAAAGTTTTAATTAAATCTGATATTTAGAACTGTGTTTATGAGTAAATCCAACACCAAATGTAGGGCACCGGTAACGGGCCTTACACGATACACGTTTGGTTTATACTAGCACTCAACAAGAGGTTGTTGGGAATTATCAAATGGTTGATCAAGACACACAAAACGTTCGAAAATCTGGTAGAATTAGTAATCCCCCCCGAAAGATATGGATTTTTCGTGAATGGATGCTATATGGTAGATTTGGATGAACCCACCACATACTATGATGCAATGTCACAATCAGATTGTGACAAATGGCTTGAAGCCATGAACGTTGAGATGCAATCCATGCATGGCAACCAATTATGGGACTTGGTTGTACCACCTCTAAATACCAAACTGGTTGGAAGTAAGTGGGTTTCAAGAAGAAAACTGATATGCATGGAAACTTGGATACTTATAAAGCAAAACTTGTAGCAAAATCTTTTACTCAAACTCAAGGGGTTGATTATGATGAGACCTTTTCGCCGGTGGCAATGCTAAAGTCTATTAGGATATTATTTTCCATAGTTGCATATTATGGCTATGAGATTTGGAAAATCGATGTCAAAACTGCTTTTCTAAATAGACATCTTGAGGAAGATGTCTATATGGTTCAGCCTGAAGGTTTTGTCGATCCACAACATCCTAATAAAGTATGCAAGTTAAAGAAGTCAATCTATGGATTGAAACAAGCATCTAGAAGTTGGAATCACCGTTTTGATTAAGAGGTTAAAAAATTTGGATTCATCAAAAACGTTGATGAGGCTTCTGTGTATAAGAAATCTAGTGGGAGCGTCATTAGTTTCTTAGAATTGTATGTTGATGACATACTACTATTTGGAAATGACATTCCAACCTTGGAAGGTGTAAAAGCCTGGCTTGGAAGTTGTTTTTCCATCAAGCATCTTGGTGAAGCCGCCTATATTATGGGAATAAGGATCTGTAGGGATAGATCAAGGTGGTTGATATGTTTGAATCAAAGTGCATACACTGACAAAATCTTGAAAAGGTTCAAGATGGACAACTCTAAGAAAGGTTTGGTACCTATTCAAAGAGGAACAATATTGAGTGCATCTCAGTGTCCAAGCTCAAAGGATGAGCAAGACAAAATGAATGGAATCCCATATGCGTCTGCTATAGGATCCATCATGTATGCCATGATATGCACTAGACCGGATGTGTCATGCGCTTTGAGCATGACAAGTAGATTCCAACAAAATCCGGGAAATAGCCATTTGATGGCTGTTAAGAGCATATTGAAATACCTTAGAAGGACTAAGGATATTATTCCGATATATGGCTCTGGTGAGGAGGAACTCGTTGTAAAGGGTTACACGGATGAGAGTTTCCAAACTGATCGAGACGATTCTGGATCACAATCGGGATATGTTTTCGTTATGAATGCTGTGGCAGTCTCTTGGAAGAGTGCAAAACAAGATGTGGTAGCATTGTCCACCATTGAATCTGAATACATCGCCGCCTCATTGGCATCTCAAGAAGTTGCATTGATTAGAAAGTTCGTGGCCGATCTAGGGGCAGTCCGTACCATTCAGGACCCTCTAGAAATCTTTTGTGACAACGAGGGTGAGATTGCTCAAATCAAGGAACCCCATGCACATCAAAAGTCAAGGCACATTGAGCGGAGATTCAACTACATAAGGAATGAAGTTGAAAAGGGAAAGATATGTATTTGCAAAGTTCACACTGATCAAAACATTGTGGATCCACTCACGAAGCTCCTAGAAAGGCCAAAGCATGAAGGTCATACATGTGCCTTAGGACTTCGATATTCTAGTGATTGAATTTTATTAAAATTTTGTATTTGGATATTAGAACAATTGTTATTCTAACTCATTCATATGATTTTTCTTTTGAGTTATTTTCCATTTTAGCATGTTTAAATCCGTGAATAAGTTAATTATTGTAAATGTCCGTAGTCGATCACATTTGTGGGAACAAATGTGAAGGTAAGACTATTATGAACTTGGATTGGTAGATATTCATAAGTTATGAATATAGAAAGGGTTTGCTGCCAAGATTCATAGATATTTATGGGATAAATATTGGACTGTCCCGCCCTCAAATTTTACTGCATGGAATCCTTGTGATTGGTGGTCATAAGTAAATTTGAGTAAAGGCGAATATCATAGTATCCTCCGACCTGAGATACATATTGGGTCTTGATATTCACCAAATATTATGCTTTGACTTAGTTCTTCGCTGCTTTGAAACATGACAGTACATAAGGCTAAGATCAGGTATGATACAAGGTGATTGTGAGAGACGTATGTAGTCAATAGTGGATTTGTACCTCTTATTCGTTGAGAGTGAGATGTCTAAGGCCTGCTAAGTCAAATCAACAAAGAATGATCATTCCGTGTCTTTGGATTTGTCATGACATCTGTGGCAAAAGGATAAAATGATAGATTCACCTAAATCATTTCAAGTCGGGGACTTGAAGGGGATGATGTTATTGAATGGCATACGTATTAGGGGTAATAAACCGTTGTTAGGCGGTATTTGTTATTTGCATCAATCTTCTATGTATCTTGTGCAAGTGGGAGATTGTTGGAATCGGTCTGCCCAAGACACATATTAGAGTTGATGTGGCTAGTACGTTTGATCCAAGTCGGGTCATACCCAATAACAAGCAAGACAAACACCACGATATTTATTTAAGATATGATCTAACAAATAAATATCAACACTTAGAATATTTGAAAATTGGATTTCTAAATATTTGCACTTGTGTAATAAATAAATTATATGGATAATTTATGTTATAAGAGATTTTGCATTTTACATATACGGTGTTATTTAAATGGGTTAAATAACAATATGCAAAACCTACTGCTTTTGCACTTTGCATATACGATGTTATTTAAATGGGTTAAATAACAGTACGCAAAACCTACTGCTTTTGCACTTTACATATACGATGGTATTTAAATGGGTTAAATAACAATATGCAAAACCTACAGCTTTTGCACATTGCATATACGATGTTATTTAAATGGGTTAAATAACAATATGCAAAACCTACCGCTTTTGCACTTTGCATATACAAAGTTATTTAAATTGGTTAAATAACAATATGCAATGCATACTGGATGTTGCATGTTATGTTATAACATAAATAAATAAAATAGATTACTTGAGTTTGAATTGGGTGGGAATATTTTGGCTACACACATTTTCTCTATTCTCTCTCCTCACTTAATTGTTTTATTTATTCCAAGACATGCAATAGTGGTGGTTGGTTGAATTAAATGGTGCATTGGTAGCTCACAACCAACTCTCTCTCATACACACAAGTTGAAAGTAAACTTTTCCTTCCCTTTTCTCTCTGGATTTCAGCCAAGGAAAGAAATATCAAGGAAGAGTTTTCCAAGTGTAAATCCTCGCAAAATCAAGGTGATTGTTGGAAGCCTAAAGGGTACAAGCTTGAGGTTCTTCTATCTTGAAGACTCGCCCTTCATATCATCATCTCCTTCATTTTCTTGGACTCTTGAAGGTAGCATTCTATGAACACCCTATGGTTGTTTATATTGGTAAGCATGCAAATTCGTATATGGATCCAAGGCTTGGGTTTTTCATATAAAATCGGTTTTATATTCATCTAATTAACAAGATTTAAAACCTTTTTATCCGCTGCGTTTTTCATATAAATGGGTTTATATGACTTTGGTAATCTTGTTAAAACCCAACAGTGGCATCGGCCCCTATGGCATTTCCTACAAGTCTTGCATTAAGGAACATTGGAATTAAAGCTAGACTTGCGTTGATCGACACCCTTACCCTTGAAGCGGTTGTTTCCTCCTTTCTTTGGGCCGTGTGTTGTTACGACCTTCTTGTCCTTTTCTTTATTGCGGATCATACCGCCCATCAGGTAACCAACCAATTCCATCGCGGAGTCGGCGGTTTGTGGCAAGTGTGACCTCACCATGTCGCGGATTTTCCGCGGTAATCCCCGTATATATCTAGTGACTTTGCTGGACTCTGGGTTAACCAGCTGGGAACGAGTTGAAAATATTCATGGAACTTTGTATTATACTCATGAAGGTTTGTTCCTACGACCTTATGGTTTAGAAATTTGGTTTTGATTTGATCGGTCTCTATAGAACAGAACTTCGCCATCAGCATCTCCTTGAATTCAACCCACGAAAGATTGTATAAAACTTGTCTTCCTTTGCTTAAAATCAATGTGTTCCACCACTCTAATGCTTCACCTTTGAACATTTGGGTTGAATATTGAATGTTCTCTTGATCAGAGCACTTGCTTATAATTACTATTGACTCCATCTCCTAGAGCCATCTAATAGTCGTGATAGCTCCTTTGTCTCCATGAAACTCCTTAGGTCCAAAGTATTTGAAATCTTTAAACGAACAACCACTTGTCTTAAGTTTATTAAATTCTTGCCTAATTCCACCATCGACATTAGACTCATGAACACTTTCTTCTACATCGGACGGTTTAGGTCAAGATTTAACAGACTTTCGGAAGAGTTCAACAGATTGTGATTTTCTAGATTGCCTAGATTGGGATCTAGCTTCGGATTCATTCCTAACGGCTTCTTTGTTCATTCGTTGGATTTGGTTTATGTATTTTTTGGGAATGTTTTCTTCTTGTTCTTTTTTAGGGTCTTTCACTTTTTCCTTTCTTTTATCAGCTTCCTTTCGAGAAGCTTCAATATTGTTACTTTGAGACATTTTCTTTTCTTTTTCAACTTTTCTTTTTATCTGAAATTTAACAAATTTCTTTTTTTAAAACACACGTTTTATTTATTTCACAAACATATATCATAAAACGATATATATTTATTTTTACAACATTTATATATATATATATATATATATATATATATATATATATGTCATTTACTTGATATATATATACCTATCTTTATTTATTGTTACAAGTACTATTACACATAACAACAATGTCTATATTAACAAATAAAACTTCCACAACACATCTCTCATCTTCTCTTTAATGAATCATAAACTTCTTCACCACCTTGGTCAATTTGATACATTTCCGAAGAATCTTGTCTCCTATCTTTTTCTTCTTCTTCTCATCCACTGATATCTTCTTCCTAAGGTCATCAGTCTCATGCAAGGCTCGGTCCAGGTGCTATTCTTGTGATTGAGGGATCCCGTTTGGGTATCCGTACTTTGGAGGTGGGTCGCTGTGACATTCGTCAATTTCGGGTCACTTTTGTTATGTAAACCCAACCCGTTTGAAACCCGAACATTTCAAATATATAAAATATTGAATTTTGTCATTTAAAATATATAAAATATTGGATTTTTATATTATGTATTGTTTGACCATTTAAACATACCCATTTTCATGCAAACAATAAAAGAACCTTTATACCCAACCCTTCACTCATTCCCTATATATACACACCCATATTCTTCATTTTACTCTAGCTACATCTCCAAATTCTCTCTCAAACTCCATAGATTCAAGGTTGTTATTTTCTTAGTGTTCTTGAAGGTTTGACTTCCAAATGTCAAACCGAGTTTAATCTTTCATTCTAATTTGCTTATATAATCTTATTAATACTTGAATATGGTGGTACAACATATATATAATACACACCCCATGTTACCTTTGGTAGTTACTTCTCCGACTCTGATTGGTTAAGTTTCGGTCCTCGTAAGACAAGGTTTCATGGAGGACTTCGTGTTCTTGATAGATATATACACACATAACTTGTTGCACATATTAATCTTGTTTAACTTATTCTCTTTTTTTAGTTTGTTTGTCACATTTATGAAGTTCCACGTGGGGGTTTGTAGAGACTAACTTCGGTTTAACCGTAAATAGTCCAAACCGTGAACCGAACTTGTTACTTATTTTGTTAAATAATTGTTTTAAACATAATTTATGTTATATTTAAGTTTCTAAATTCATTTATACAAGTTCTTGGTTATTTGGGCATGTGGAGACCATCAAGGAACGTATTGTGAGATGGAAACCGAACAAATCCGATTTTTACTCGCTTAAAACACACAAGTTTGTTTTTAGCTATCAAGAATTTTATATTTCTCTAAAAATAGTTTACAAACTGATTTTAATTATTTTCTTAAGTACATGGAAATGTTGGATCCAATTTGATCTCATAACATAGTTTGGAACGACAAAACCGAACACTCACTTAACGTACGTTGTTAGTTCTAAAACAATAGATCTACATACTTGGTTAAGTCTTATATAGTTTTATTGAGTTATCTCATAACATTCATTATTTTGGAAAGTTGACTTTGGGTTTGAACAATTATCAAGACCCAAACCAACAACCCGAACATTCGTTAAAGACCTATTTTTGTATCTTTGTCCCAAAGGAACTTGCATTTAGCATTTTTCTCACCTTATTACTTAACATAGGTTAAGTAAATATTAAGGTTAGATGATTTAACTCGGTTTTGAGCAAACTTACATTTTTAAAGGGTTATTGTTATAAATTCTTAAATAGTTACATTTTAAACCTTGAACTTTAATTGATTACTTTTTGCAACAATTATTTTATTTAAGGAGCTTCAAGACAACCTTTCTAAATCCAAGACTTCATTTTATCTAGGCTTCATACGTTAAACTCGTCGTTCTGGAAAATCTTTAAATTACCAACATTTCAAGTTTATTACTTGAACGTGAGTACATTCATCCCCCGTTTTCTATCTTTGTATTGGGAGTGACATTTCATCTTCTCTAAACTAAATATTTTATACTTGGGTCTTAAACAACAAATGTTATTTGTATGCCTCACTTAAATAATTGCTCGATTTGGTGTTCTATGATTATATGCCTATGTGTTTATCGCTTTCGGTTGGTTGATCTATAAAATCTAGACTATTTGGCATCCCCTTATAGCAAGGTGTCGTTACGTAATGTAATTAACGATAACTATAAAATCCTACACTATTTGGCATCCCCTTATGGTTAGGTGTCGCTAACATAATTCTATTAGCGATTTTATCCAAATTATTGCTTTTATTTATTGTTCGTACATAAGTTTTGTGGCATTTTCTTACTATATACTTATATGTTCAAACTTATGAATTGCTCACCAACCTTTGTGTCGACAAACTTTATTTTATGAAATGTTACAAGTTTGCATATCGGTTGATTTAGAGTTTGGAGGAGAAAACGTCACAAATACCGTTAAGATATTAGCAAAAATGAACAATATTTGATCTGCTATGTTTTGTTATATTTTGTTGTATTTCACTTATGAATATTTGGTTATGTGACATTTTCGATGTTGTGAAATGAAATGAGTTTGTTAAATATTGTCGCTTTAAATAGTGTCATGTGCTTATGAGCAATCGTTGCACCCCGGCATGTTCCGCCGCCTTTGGTCGGGGTGTGACAGTCACGATAACCCATCATCACTATGTCATAATGGTTCTTTGGATCTGGATATGGAGATGTGGTCACATCAGATGAGTGATGGAAAAAGGCTTCAGCCGCTTCATTTTGTTCTCGAATTTCGTTGGCTTGCTCTTCCTCCATCGGAATCGTGCCTTGAAAACGTGGAAAACTTGATGACGATTTGAGTTTTTTTTAGGTATTTCATATACGGATCTACAGAGCCTTAACTCAAATTTTGATGGGAGAACAGTTCCTCTATCGGTGTTGTCACTTTATTGGGATTCTCTGGGTACTCTTCCTCGGGATCTTCTTCTAATTCTTCTTCCAGATCTTCTTCTTCCATCAGTTGGGTTGTCTCCTTCACTATCGAGGGCATGCGAAAACTTTCATAGGGCATCATTACTCTCATCTTGGGCTTGCAGGATGGTCCTTCTTTGCTGGGACGTGAATCAACAGAATCAACAGCAGAGGTTCCAGCGTGCCATCTTCGTTGGTCTGAATGGCATTGCATCCATTCTGATGAGTCGGACAAAGGTTCTTCCTTAACTTGTTTATTTGAGAGAAATGCATATGATGTGTGAGGATTCGGTGGTACATATGTGGGAGCTTCGAATGGGTAGTATGGTGGTATCTCCGATGGGTGATACATAGGCAAAATTGAAGGATGGTAGCTTGAATGTCTCGGTGCTTGATATCCTTGCCTCGGTGTATCATCGGGTAGGTTGATCGGACTTTTTTTGGTGCCGCGAAAGTGAAATGGTTTGGTTCGTTCATGTTCTACATCTTGATTGAAAAACGCTTCATAGTAGTCTTCACTCATGTTGTCCTTTGGAAATGGTTCGGGTATTCCAGCTTTCTTTGCTTCACGTACATAACTTGCCATTAACTTCTTGAAAGACATCTAAGTTGGGGGGTTTAGTGTGAGGAGGGAAAGAAAAGATTACCAACCTATCTTATCCCTATTCAAACAAAACAAATAGTGAAATATTTTTCCTATGCTTGGATCGAAGCTTAGTTATTATCTTTTAATACCTAATTCGCTAAGATCGATGGCTCTAATACCAACCTGTGACAACCCCATCTTAGGCCTGGGAGTATGACCAACAGTTGGTACCACATTTGAAAATAAATCAGAGTTATGTATTAAAAGCGGAAGTCTTGAAAACATGTGGATTAAAATATAATATTTACATATACAAAAGACGGGATTTAAAAGTTCCCATTTAATATTTAATATTACTTGTTTTAGTTACAAAAACCACCATTCATTTAAGTTTAACAAAAAGATCCGAGCCATCGGATATCTTGAGCACTTCGTTTTTCAACCCCTAATCTTGGTTACCTGCAAAATGTTAGAAAATACGTCAGCAATGAATGCTGGTGAATATGCTAACGCACAAATATTTGCTTTTACTTAATCACCCCTAGAGACCACGTAAGTATCGGCCCATCTTGGCTTAGTAATAATCAAGTTATAACAACACAATTATAAACTCGAGTCTCTACACTAAATACCTCAGCAAACACTGCAACGTTCGACTTAGTTACGTACCCGTATGTATACACATGGTCATTACTCCCCGCAGGTGAGCGTCACTATAACCAACTGTGGTGCGATGTGCCCACCACATTTTACCACATATTTAAGGATCCAGACAAACGTATACTACAGCCTGAGGGCTAGGCTTATATTCTTGTTTATAACGTTTTAGAGACACGTAGTATCATGTAAAACCTTTTCATTTAACACATTGACTCGTTTTAAAGCAAGTTTATAAAGTTTGGGGCGTATTCACCTTTTTGATTTGGATCGGCTTCAAACACCGTCCGAGGGTCTTTCCCGTTGCTATCTCGCACCTATAGTACGAGTATAACCTTTTGTTAGTCGGATATGTAATCCGGCTTAAGACCTTTAGTCTTTATAATCATCAACTCGATTATTTATTCTTTTACTTTAAAACCTTTAGTTAAAAAAGTATTTTCTTTCTTTTTAAACCTTTAGTTTAAAATATATTTATTTCTTTCTTTTATAAGATAACCTATAGTTAATATTATTTTAAAACCCTACGTTTCTTCTTCTTTAAGAAACGTATACTTTTCTTTATTATTTAAGAATAGTTATTATTACTTAAAAATATTCTATAACAAAGATTCATATAATATAATCACATTGATATATATATATATAAATATATATATATATATATATATATTCATAATTCTATCTTTTCTTTTCTTTGTTATATCTTCTTTTATTTATCGAGGTATTGAGTATAACCTCGAGTTAAGGTTTAAGCCTTTTATTTTATTCTTATTTTATTCGTGCATTATGCCTACCTTTGTCGGCTTTATGAAACCCTATTCAAACGAGCAGCACTTCGTCACCGCTTCTTATCTTCTTGATCAACACTTTCCCCTTGCCACGCTTATCGAGACACCAACACTTATTCTCCCATCGGCACGCTTTACAAAATAGATCGTCGGAACGTCGGGATGGCAACACCTTCTTCGTTGGAACGTCGTCGGTATTGTGGCACGATTATCAAGGTATGGGCACGAAAATCAAGGAATCGGGGCACGAACTTCGAGGTAATCGAGGGTATGTATCTTAGGACTTAGAGAGATACGCGATAGCCCGCACCTTGCTATTATTGAGGCGTGGAATGCAAGAACCCGCACCTTGCTATTTTTAGGCAAAACCATGGGCCCGTCGCGATACGCGATAGCCCTTTGGCTCAGCCCGTCGCGTATCGCGACGTAGGCTTGGCCAGTCACTCTGTAGGTCTGCCACATGTCGTCACGTCGTGCCACGTGTTGACACGTGGCGAACGGTGTGCCACGTGATGGGACATCTGGCGAACGTTGTGCCACGTGTGGCCAAGTGGCATGCCACGCGTCTCGCTGTCAGACAACCCATCGCGATACGCGATGGGTTTGCCTTCTGATCCATCGCATATCGCGATGGGTCAGGAAAACCAGAATTTCATTTTCAACCCTAAGGTTTGGAATTTGACAGTTTTGGTCCCTTGACTTTGGAAACTTTGGTATTTTTGATCCGATATTTTCACGATTTTACAGAGCGAAAACACCCAACGACTTGCAAGGAGACAACTATAGCAAAATTTTTGTTTCGCTCGTGGGGAAGTTACATTCTTCTTAAGCCTCGTTTTCGATTTATTTGAGTCCTTTCACATTGAGGACAATTTGAGAAGCAAGTGTGTGGAGGGGTTTACACTTGGCCAATACAAGTCTACAAAGCGAAAGTTTTGAACAAATGTTTCAAAATTATTCTTTTTTTAGCAATAAGAAATATTAGCATTTTAAATCTATATATATTTTTGACAAACCGTGAAACTAAGAAATAACGAGAAACATTAGAGCAAAATTAATTTACCTCAAAAGTGAAACATTATAAATATGGTTTGAAATATTGAGACTAACGTTATGCAAAATATGACATTTTCACCCAGTCCTTCCGTTTTGTGATAATTAAGCCTCTTGCTTATGTTAAGAAATTACTCATATATTGGATACTTTTGAGTCAATCAGATACTTCTTGCGAATTTAAACTTGGCTTGAGTATTCTATTCGAGATCAGATGAAATGTTGCATAAAAAGAAAGGTAATATGTTTCCAACAAACCTATAATTTCCAAAAACCACAACCAGAACCTATTCTTATCACAAGCAACCAAAACCCTACCCTACCACTTTACCCTTTTTACAGGTATAATTCCTCAATGTTCTTTTAGCGACATACCCTAAAGAACTAGAATGCATTTTTTCGATTTCAATTTACTTTGCTGCCTACAATTAGCAAAACCTAGGCCACCTCTAGAAATTAGGGAGATAATCATTCTCTTTAGCAATGGGGTGAGGAAAAGGTGGAGCCAAGAGAAACAAAGGCCACCATTTTGTGGGATCTCCAGAAGCGCAATGAAAAGAAGAGCAAAAAGATACTAACTATGTTTGGGCTGCGGAAATTGGTCTCATGAAGAAAGATGCAGAGAAAGTCAAACCAATCCAAATAAAAACGATCCATTAGAGTTGGAAGTTATATTCAAAATAAGATTGTGGAAGAACTGATCCACATCTTGGATAAACCCGGTCTAGATGATATTACCTTAATAGAGTCATTAGGATTGAAAAATAAATAAAAACAAAATCTGCTGATTCACCACACTTTGAACAGAGAATTAGGAAAAAACTAGAAAAAGAAGACTTTGAAAAAGAAACTTGATTATTCGTACGTCTCTGAAAATACCCTTGACGAGAAACCTGACAAAACCTGTTACCCACACCAAAAACCTTTGGAAATATATTTTTTTAACGTATGCAGCATTTCACAAAATGGGTGGAGAATTGATCTCTCAACAAGCATATTTTTTGTAAGTCGTGCCTAAGGAATGTCTATACATACAACATTACACGTATGTCCAAATATAAATTCGAGCATGTGTGAACATTACGAGCACATGACGTTTCGCATAAGATGAAATAATAAAAGCAAACCATAATTTTAAATATCACTACATATACTAACATATTTTTCTCTTATGGATTGCCAGGACTTTCTAAAGTTTCTCGGGATAGTTAGCTATGGTTGAGGACAAGCAAGGTTCAAGTGTGGGAAGATTTGTTGTATATAACTTTATACATCTTTTCAGCACAAAAATATCTCCAAAATAGTGTAACATTTCGGGTTATCGTTTCTTTCGTATTTGTAATCATTACCCGACCCGGGTTCGGGTTCGGATATTTTATCAATAAAGTTCCGTATTTTTTTAATATATTTATTTATTTCCTTTTATATAATTGATTATAACTATGAGACTTGTACAAAATCAACCCCCAACCAACTTTAATTCACTTTTGAACCCAAAACCAAAGACAAGGGACCAACTGGCAATATAACAACATCTTTTTCCCTCTTTCCCCTCACCACCATCACCAGCCGCCGACATACCCCCGTCCATTGCTTATTCCTCAATTTTCGGAAAAATTGGCGTAATCAAACTATTAGCATACCTTAATCGCATACTACCGACAATCTATACATGGTAATTGAATAACTAGGACAACTAATTGATTCGTAATCGCGATTATAACGAGCCGCAGCCTAGCCTCCCTTAAAAAACTATATAAACACAACCATAATTTAATTAAATCACACTCTACCATCCATACTACATTGCGACCTAAACCCCTAAGTCAATTATCCTATACGTTGCTGTTAAGATTGATTTCGCATTCAAGCTTTGAGCCGTAACCCTAAACGGCCGTTATCATTCAATTCGTTCCATTGTGGTAATCAAATTGTGCTTTATACTCGTTTTTAATTAAAAAAAACCAACTCAATTTGAATCAACTATAAACAAATTAAAATAATCCATATTTAGGGTTCATATTGATTTTGGGTGTTCTTTGGCATGTCTGTATATATGTTTCTGAGTTTGCTTCCTTTCACAAGTTATAGCACCCGCCCAATATCTGGTGCATGTTTGTTTAAAACCTTAGAACCAGATAGGCGCGGGTTCAAGCCGCCCTGGACGCGGTTTTGATTTTATTATTTTTCTTTTAAAAACTACTTTTGTTATATATTAATACTATTTAATGTTAAACAAATAAATACAATTTTTAACAATACCAAACCTTCTAACCCCGATATAATACACGATAAGCGTATTATTTTTTCAAGTCGCTTAACAAACAAAAGTTATTTTAACTTTTCGTTATATATATATATATATATATATGTACATTACACCCTATTTATTTATTTACTTATCAACAAAATAAGAATTTTTATTTAATAAATGAAAAGTTTATTTCTTTATCAATAGTTTCTTATATATAACCATTTTTAACCAATTCTTATGGTCATTTTAATTATTTATAACTCAAAATCCTTTATAAACCGTCATTTATATGAAAAAAATACTATAATAAAATCTTTTAGTCACTTATAATAATAAAAATAATAATAATAATAACAAAAATGACAATAACAAACCGAAATAATTATGATAAATAATCTAATAGTATATTGATCAAACCTTGACTTAAAACTCAATTCGTTATAAGCCTTGTTAATACGTCGGTCACAGTTAATCAATTATCATATTTTATAACTATGAATCCTTGTTCATGCATCTTGAGGAGTTTGACCGCTTCTATCCGAACTTTTCATTATTTCATCCCCACAAATCCACTCATTAAAGCTAAGTAATTCACATCCTCTTTTTACTATTTTAAATGTTGGGGGCGTTATGAGTTCACAATCAAACTTATTATAGATTTTCACTACGATTCCAACATATGGGGGGATTGAAATTGCTCGATTAGTTGATACGTGTGAATGTGATCATGTGTTTGCTTTTGTTGTGGTGGTTGGTATCTCATCCTCATTGTCATCCTCTTAGTATGATCGTACGCCGTGGAAATAACTCATTATCAACATGATTCGGGTGAAAAGACAACTTTTACTTATTGTTATACTAGTTGTAGTGATTTACAATTATTGCATGGAATTGTCTTTTTAAATATTATACATACACAAAAATGTGATTTACTTGCTCAACATTATGTTGACAAATATATATATATATATATATATATATATATATATATATATATATTTTCACGCATGACACATGTAGCTTTATTGGATGAATCAAGTATTGAAGTTTAGATGATACCTTAGGTTGCTATGATGAATGAAGAACACATTTATTTTAAGTTATTTATGATTTGAATATTTGTTTGTAACAGCATTTCTTTTAAGAAGATGTTTGTGCTTTTAAAACTTGATATATGAATGAATAATTTACATATTGACACGTGTATTTTACTTAGTGTCTTCTGAGATATGATACAATATTGTCGCGCACCAGCATGTTCCGCCGTAGGTTGGTGTGTGAAAGGTTGGTATTAGAGCCGGAGGCTATAAGATAGGTGGTTAGATGTAACGACCTAGTAGCATGCTTAGGGTCCCTATACGTGTTCCTATATGTGCACCCTACTTGTTTTAATTTTTGTACATAGTTTAGTATATTTATATTGTTTATCATATACAATTGTACACAAAAGCACAAAATTATTCTGTGGCTATGCCTCACTATAAAAAAATTATTGTTTTTAAAAAATCTAGGACGATTTTTAATTTGGAAATTCCTTAAGGAATCCAACCTTTTTACTCCCCTCTCCTTTTGGATGTAGTAACTGTAAGAGGGACAAACTTGTTTACCAAACCATTGACACCAAGGCTTGCAAGCCTAAGGAAGTGCAATGCGCATAAATTTCAATCAACCGCGAGACCCGGTTTCCTTCCTGGAGTGTTCGGTAAGGGCGTGGAAATTATTAAGCCAAATCATATCACACCAAACGTACCCGAATCTACTACCCTCATTGTATCAAATGTGGTAATGTGACGATCACACCCTTAAATTTATAACTGAATTCACGGTGATTCGTGGCTAAACTCGGTTTTTCCGTATTGTGTTTTGTTTAAACGGATGGATGAAGTATGTACAATGGGGTGGTTCCCGAACTACTTCAACCATCTACCTCAACACCCACTTCAAATTTGATTTTTGATTGATTTTGTATTTTTGGTGTTCGATATTTTTCATTTGTTGGAAGGACCCATGGTGGTTCATGAAGCCCTAACCCACAAATGAACCCATGTATATCATTTTAAGATATGTTATTATTATATATATATATATATATTTATATTTATTTTTCCGAAAACGTTAAAGATGATAAAATGTTATATAATCAAGTCTCGAAATTCTCAATCTTAACCACAATCACAACCTTAAATTATTAATAAAATTCGCAACTATCAATTTATGCAAACTCATATATTTACAAAAACTACCCGAGCCTTATGAAAGTTTACACATTTTAACTTTGCAGTTTGACTTCCCACCTCATCAACCGTAATCGTCGCACCGACAACTCTGGCCGTAGCATGTCATCCCGCATCGCTAAGGGAATCGTGGAACCCTCCCGACAATCATCTCTCAACTCCAAACTTTGAATGCCGCTGCCACCCTCGTGAATCAAAACCCAACTACTTGCTCCTTCAAGCAATTCACAAGTGCTAACCCAACCGGTTACCTTGGAGCCGAGGGTGCTACCACCCTCCTCTAATGGTTTGAACACATGGAAAGTGTGTTTCTCCATTGTACTTGCCCGAAAGACAAAAAGAAAACCTACGCCTCGAGCGTCTTCAGATCGAGTGCCCTCACTTGGTGGAATGGTGAAAAGTACGCTCTTGGGGCTGAGGTTGCCATGGCTTTGCCGTGGGAAGACCTCAA